>NW_005054821.1:10303-13010 GCF_000277835.1 Geospiza fortis
TTGCTGTGGAGGCGCAGCTGACGCAGTAATGCAGCTTCACGTACAGCTTGGGCAGCACGTAGGCTGGGGAGGGGGGTAAAAAAGGGGTCAGGGACCCCAAAAACCAATCCAGAAACCCCAAAACCACACCCAGGGACCCCAAAAATCCCAAAAAACACATCCACAGAACCCAGAAACCCCAAAAAACACACCCAGGGCAGTAATGGAGCTTCATGTACAGCTTGGGCAGCACGTAGGCTGGGGAGGGGAAAAAGGGGTCAGGGACCCCAAAAACCACATCCAGGAACCCCCAAAAACCCCAAAAATGACATCCAGGGACCCCAAAAATCCCACCCAGAGACACCAAAAGCAGCCCCAGGGCAGTAATGGAGCTTCATGTACAGCTCAGGCAGCACGTAGGCCAGGGGGTTAAAAAGGGGGTCAGCGACCCCAGAAACCCCAAAAAACACATCCAGGAACCCCAAAATCACAACCAGGGATCCCAAAAACCCCCAGGGACCTCAAAAACCCCATCCAGAAACACCAAACCAGCCCCAGGGCAGTAATGCAGCTTCACACGTACAGCTTGGGCAGCACGTAGGCTGGGGAGGGGAAAAAGGGGTCAGGGACCCCAAAAACCCCAAAACCACACTCTAGGACCCCAAAAATACACCTAGAGATCCCCAAGAACACGCCCAGGTGGGATATTTGGGGTGACAGAGAGGATATTTGGGGTGACAGAGGTTTTTGGGGGGACAAAGACACGATTTTGGAACAGAACAGGAGCTGTTTTGGGGGAAACACGGGGCTATTTTGGGGGCACAGGAAGAATTTTTTGGGGTGAGCAGGGTGAGATATTTGGGGTGACAAAGGGACAAAATCTGAAGTGACCAAAGTACTCTTTTCAGAGCCAGGGGTTGATTTTGGGGGTGACAGAGGAGCTAAGCCCCAGGGCAGTAATGCAGCTTCACACGTACAGCTTGGGCAGCACGTAGGCTGGGGAGGGGAAAAAGGGGTCAGGGACCCCAAAAACCCCAAAACCACACTCTAGGACCCCAAAAATACACCTAGAGATCCCCAAGAACACGCCCAGGTGGGATATTTGGGGTGACAGAGAGGATATTTGGGGTGACAGAGGTTTTTGGGGGGACAAAGACACGATTTTGGAACAGAACAGGAGCTGTTTTGGGGGAAACACGGGGCTATTTTGGGGGCACAGGAAGAATTTTTTGGGGTGAGCAGGGTGAGGTATTTGGGGTGACAAAGGGACAAAATCTGAAGTGACCAAAGTACTCTTTTCAGAGCCAGGGGTTGATTTTGGGGGTGACAGAGGAGCTATTTTGGGGGGAAATGGGGCTATTTTGGAAGGGACAGGGACTCTTTTTTGGGGTGAGCAGGGTGGCATATTTGGGGTGACAAAGCGAGCGGGGTCAGATCTTTTGGGGGGTCAAAAGGTCCCTATTTGAGGAGTGACAGAGACACTGTTTTGGGGGGACACAGAATATTTTTGGGGCAAAACAGGGTGGGTGTTTTGGGGTGACAAAAGGACTTTTCAGGGGCTGATTTTGGGGGTGACAGAGGAACTACTTCAGGGCAAAATGGGAGCTATTTTGGGGGCGCAGGAAGAATTTTTTGGGGTGAGCAGGGTGGGATATTTGGGGTGACAAAGGGGCGATTTTTGGGGTGACAGAGTGAGCAGGGTCAGATATTTTGGGGGGTCAAAGGGGGCTATTTTAGGGTGACAGAGACTTTTTTTTTTTTTGGGGAAAATGGGGCTATTCTGGGGGCACAGGAACAATTCTTTGGGGTGAGCAAACTGCAATATTTGGGGTGACAAAGGGACAATTTCTGAAGTGACAAAAGGACTCTTTTCAGAGCCAGGGGTTGATTTTGGGGGTGACAGAGGAGCTATTTCGGGGGGAAATGGGGCTATTTTAGAAGGGACAAGGACTCTTTTTTGGGGTGAGCAGGGTGGGATATTTGGGGTGACAAAGGGACGGGTTTTGGGGTGACAGAGTGAGCAGGGTCAGATATTTTGGGGGGTTAAAGGGTCCCTATTTTAGGGGTGACAGAGGCACTATTTTGGGGTGACACAGGAGCTATTTTAGGGGGACAATGGGGCTATTTTACAAGGCACAGGGATAATTTTTTGGGGTGAGCAGACTGCAATATTTGGGGCAACAAACAGACGATTTTTGTAGCGACAAAAGAACTTTTTTCAGGGCCGACTGGGGTTTGATTTTGGGGTTCCCAGCCCTGTCAAACACTCACAGTCAAACACGCTGGCCTCAGAGATGTCCCTGACAGCAGCAGCCTCCACGATGTTCCTGATGACGAATTTCTTGATGGCCTTGTCCTTGGGCACGCAGCGGGCGCAGTTGGTGCAGCGGATGGGCTGCACGTGCCCGCGGCCCTTCTTGGCACGGCCGTTGTTCCTCCTCTTCTTGGTCTGCACGGGGAGAGCGGGATGAGCCACAGGGAGACAAGGTTTGATCCCAGGTTTGATCCCAGGATCAGCCCCAGAGAGGCCCAGGTTCCATCCCAGGGAGTCCCAGGATCAGCCCCAGCATCAACTCCGGGATTGAACGCAGAGAAATCAGCATCGAGACAGGGACTGAGCCCGGGATCAGCCTCTGAGAGACCAGGATCAACCCCAAGATCGAGCTCAGGTTTAACCCCAGGATGAAGCCCAGAGAGACCAGAATCAGCCCCAGGATCAACCCAGGAT
>NW_005054821.1:13385-17363 GCF_000277835.1 Geospiza fortis
CTGCGGTAGGCGGAGGGATCCGAGCTGCGCACGCGGTTAAAGCTCCCGCGCGCTGCGTGTGACGTCACCCCGCAAGGCGCGCGCGCCGCGAGGGCTGCTGGGAAATGTAGTCCGGACAGGGGTGGGGTCCCCTCCCATCCATGGGGGACCCCCAGTGACGGGGGGGCGTCCTGTGTCCCCTCTTGGGGATCCCCCCCATCCCTGGGTGTCCCCAGTGTGTCCTGTGTCCTCTCAAAAGCCCTAAGGGAGACCCCAACGTCCTTTGTCCCCATTTCTGGGTGTCCCCAATATCCCCTGTCCTCCCTGGGTGTGTCCCGTGTCCCCTGTCCCTCCTGGATGTCCCCAGTGTCCCCTGTCCCCTCCTGGATGTCCCAAATGTCCCCCCAAAACCCCTAAAGGAGACCCCAATGTCCCCTGTCCCCATTTTTTGTTGTCCCCAATGTCCCCTGTCCCCATTTCTGTGTCCTTTGTCCCCATTTCTGGGTGTCCCCAATGTCCCCTGTCCCCCCTGGGTGTGTCCCCAGTGTCCCCCAGGTGTCCCCAAACGGACCCCAGGGATTTTTTGGGGGCACATTTAAATTATTCCCGTTTATTTGGAAGCAGAGCCTCAGCCAGTACAGTACAAAACTTACAGTAGATCTCGTTAACAACAAATCATTAATTACAATATTTTACAGGTACAAAAGCTCCCGGGAAAAGGGGGGCAAAAAAAAAAAAACACCAAAAAAGGATCCAAAAACCTCACAAAAAAAAAAAAAGGGGGGGAAAAATTAAAATAAATGAAAAATACAACAGCAAATCCGTGAATTCCTCGGGATTTGGGGGGAAATTGGGGGTATTGCACATCCTCGTTTGTTCTTCATCTGTCAGGTTTAAAAAATAGATATTTACAGGGATAAAGCCACCTGGAGGTCTTAGAAAATTCCTACAGTTTCGGGTCTGACGCCGAAAAAACGGGGGGAAAACGGGGCGGGGGGGAAGAGGGGGAAAAATGGGGGAAAGAAGTGGGAAATGGGGGAAAAAAGGGGAGAAAATGGGGAAAAAAGGGAAATAAAAAGGAAAAAAGAAGGGGGGAAAAAGGGGGGGAAAGGGAAATAAAATTGAAAAGGGGGGAAAAAGGGAAATAAAATGGAAAAGGAGAAAAAGGGAAATAAAATGGAAAAGGGGAAAAGAGGGGAAAAGAGGGAAAAGGGAAAAAGAAGGAACAGCGGAAAAAGAAAAGGGGGGAGAAAGGGAAAAGAAGAGAAAGAAAATGGAAAAAAGAAACGAAAAAGGAGGGAAAAAACCCCAACCCAACCAGCCCCAGATGGAGCTGGAAAGGGCAGAGCTTTGATTTGGGGTTCAAAAGCCCCAGTTTGGGGTTCTGAGCCCCGGTTTGGGGTTTTGTAGCCCCAGTTTGGGGTTCCAAGCCCCTTTTTTGGGTTGGTTCCGGCGCTGAGGGAGGCTTGAGGGGGCACCCAAAAAGGGGGTCTGGGATTGGGGGGACCCCCCAGACACAAACTGCAGCAAGGGGAAAACAGCAGGTTGCTTAAGAAAGGCTGTTGAATATGCATTCTTGGAGATTTTCAAAACTTTCCCCAATAAGCTCTGAGTAATCTTGTCTGACTGTGAACCCATGACCTCCCAGGGTCCCAAATTTTTTCTGCTTTTATCCCTCTTTTCACATTCTTCCCCCTTAAAAAAAAAAAAAAAACCAAAACCAAAACCAAAGAAACAAAAAAAAAATCCCAAGCAAACAACAAAACAACCAGGATCTTTCATTCATCAGCTCTATACCCTCGTCTTGCAGAGGACAATACATCGATTCAGGCACATGGAAAGCACTCTTGATCACAACCATTTCATTAATTACAGACCTGTTATTGGCAAAAAAAGATGACAGAAGCTAGGTGACATGGTGATACTGCCACTCTCTGAAGTAATTGAAAACTTCTAGTGAAAGGGTCTTTATTCTGAAAAATATAGTAATCAAAATACTTTATTATATTAGGCCAGTCAGGGAAACTTCTGATGAAAAATGAGTTATTTTAGAAACTTTGTCTAAATTTTTGTCAGCTCACCTCCTGGGCTCCCAGCATTTCCCTGTCTGTAACAGGAGCACTCTTTATGCCACTGGTGTCCCAGTGGGTGGGCAGATCTGGGAACCAAGCTGCTCCAAGCCCTGCAGCTGATCATTGCTGAATGTCCTCTTGGACATCTTGTATCCAAGAGTGCTGTGGGAAACACAGCCTAAATTCAGTGGCTTCAACATCACAGAACAAAATGTTCCCATTGGAAGCAGGAAAAACTTCCCTATGCATTCTACCTAAATAGTCATTCCTACAGAACTCTTAATTAAAAGAAATTTCAACTTTGTATCAGCTGTCTTTTACTTCAGAAATTAATTTACATGGATTAACTCTCTCTATGCTTCCAGGCTTTGAGCATCTTGGCACCCAGCTGTGGGAGAGAGAGTTGTGAATTACATTGCACATTATTATTTCTCAGACTCCCTACTTGTGTTTTTTTTTTTTTTTTTGGGTGAAAAACCCCAAGAATTATCAAAAGAGCAACTCAAAAGCTTAATAAATAACGAGGAAGAGGGGAAAAAAAGCACAAAAAAAGTCCTTTCCTATTCAATATTTAAATAAGTTCGTTTATAAAAAGGAGGATTAAGGGCTCCCCCTGGGCGGGGCCAGTCGGGTTTTTGGGGTGGGTTTCTGTTTTTTGGGGATTTTTTGTTGTTCTTGTTTTTAAATACTTTTTTGTTTTGGTTTTCTGGTTTTTTTTATAGCCAAAGTCAGTGCAAAGGAGTATAAAAGAAAAAAAAAATTAAAACCAACACAACCCAACAGTTCCATGCCCTAAGGATGGGAGGGGGAAAACTGGGGGAAAAAAGGGGAATTTGAGGTGTGGGGGGGATTTTTCCAACCTCACATTTTGTGCTCGTGGTGCACGATGTGGGAGGGGAAAAAAGGGGAAAATTGGGGGGAAAATGGGAATTTGAGGCAGGGGAGATTTTTTTTCCAACCTCACATTTTGCCCACGATGTTGATGGGGAAATGGGAAGGGAAAATTGGGGGAAAAAATGGGAATTTGAGGTGGGGGAGATTTTTTTTCCAACCTCACATTTTGTGCTCGGTGTGCACAATATAGAAGGGGAAATTGGAAGGGAAATGGGAGGAAAAAATCAGGGAAAAAGGGGAATTTGAGGTGAGGGAGTTTTCTAAGCTCACATTTTGTGTTTGGGAGGGGAAAATCGGGGTGAAATCAGGAAACTGGAGGCAGGAGGGGGAGTTTTTCCCACCTCACATTTTGTGTTTGCCGAGCACGATTTAGGAAGGGAAAATTGGGATGAAATCAGGAAAGTGGAGGAAGGAAGAGGGAGTTGTTCCATCTCGTATCTTGTGCTCACCACGCATGATGTAGGAGGGGAAAATTGGGATAAAATCAGGAAATTGGAGGCAGGAGGGGGAAGCTTTTCCACCTCACATTTTGCGTTTGCTGAGCATGATTTAGGAAGGGAAAATTGGGATGAAATCAGGAAATTGGAGGCAGGAAGGGGGGGATTTTCCCACCTCACATTTTGTGTTTCCCGAGCACGACTTAGGAAGGGAAAATCAGGGTGAAATCAGGGTGAAATGGGAGAACTGGAGGCAGGAAGGGGGAGATTTTTCCCATCTCACATTTTGCGTTTCCCGAGCACAATTTAGGAGGGGAAAATCAGAGAACTGGAGGCAGGAAGGAGGGGGGGTTTTCCCACCTCACATTTTGCGTTTTCGGAGGGGAAAATCGGGGTGAAATCAGGAAATCGGAGGATTTTCCCACCTCACATTTTGTGTATCCCGAGCACAATGTCGGAGGGGAAAATCGGGGTGAAATGGGGGTAAAATCAGGAAATTTGAGGCAGGAAACGGGGCGTTTTTCCCACCTCATATCTTGTGCTCGCCACGCACGATGTGCGAGGAGAACTCGTAGCGGTCCTGGCTGCGGGAGCCG
>NW_005054821.1:17724-20827 GCF_000277835.1 Geospiza fortis
GGTGATGCAGTTGGTGGCCAAGCGGAGCGGGCGCAGAGGGTCCCCGGCGCCCAGCAGGGACAGGGGCCCGGCGTAGGGCGGCTCCAGGGCGTGCCCGCGGGACGGAACCACCTCCACGTCCTTGTCGAAGCCGGGGCTGACATCGAAGGGCAGCTCCGAGAGGGCGAAGCGCATCTGCTTCTCACCTGAGAGGGAGAGGGGGGACCCCGGATCAGAGACACCCCGAAATCAGAGAGAGGGGCTGGGGTGGAACAGGGACACCCTAAAGTCAGAGAGAGGGAGAGGGAGCACCTCGAAATAACAGAGAGGGGTCAGGGACACCCTGAAATCAGAGAGAAGGAGTGGGGTGGGATAGCGACACCCCAAAGTCACCAAGAGGGGTTGGGGACACACTCAGGGCGCCCCAAAGTCAGAGAGAGGGGTTGGGGACACCCAAAAATTGGAGAGAGGGAGAGGGGACACCCCAAAATCAGAGGAGTTGGGGACACCCTCAGGACACTCCAAAATCAGACGGAGGGGCATGGGGTGAGATGAGGGCGCCCCAAAATCACTGAGAGAGGGACTGGGGTGGGATGGGGACACCCCAAAATCACTGACAGGGGTTTGGAGTGGGATGAGGGCACCCTCAGAGCACCCTAAAATCACTGACAGGGCTTGGGGACACCCTCAGAGCACCCTAAAATCAGAGAGAGGGATTAAGGTGGGATGGGGAAACCCCAAAATCACCAAGAGGGGTTGGGGACACCCTCAGGGCACCCCAAAGTCAGAGAGGGGTTGGGGTGGAATGAGGACACCCAAATATGTGATTTTTAATTTGAGTGTGTTTTGTTAATTTGAGTGGGTTCTTTTAATTTAAGGGGTTAATTTCCATTTTGAGGGGAGAAATTTTGAATTTCATGAGGTTTTGTTAATTTGACAGGCTTTTTTGGTAATTTGAGGACAGAAGTTTTTAATTTGAGAAGTATTTTTCATTTGAGGGGTTTTTGTTTAAATTAAGGATTTTTTTTTAATTTGAAGGCAGAATTCTTTAATTTGAGGGGGTTTTTGTTAATTTGAGGAATTTTTTGTTTATCTGAACCAGTTATTTATTAATTTGAGGAGCTTTTTTTGTTAATTTGAGGCCCATTTTGAGGCCTTTGTAGGGGTTCCCTTTCCTGCCCCACATCTCCCATGGGGGAATTTTTCCAACTTTACCCCCAAATTTCTGAGGCTTGGAGCATTTCCTCTGGGTTTTTTGTTAATTTGAGGGGGTTTTTTGGTTAATTTGCTGGTATTTTCTAATTTAAAGGGGTTTTCTTCAGTGTGAGGGAAACTTTCTTTAACTAAAACTTTTTTTTCTAAAAATGAGTTGCTTTTCTTTTGATTTGAATTTACATTTTCCCATTTGAGCCTTTTTATTGTTAATTTGAGGGGTTTTTCATTAATTTGTATGTATTTTTTCATTTAAGGTTTTTTTTAAAAGTGTGAGGGAAAATTTCTTTAATTAAAGCTTTTTTAAAAAAACGAATTGCTTTTCTTTTAATTTGAATTTATATTTTTCAATTTGAGCAGGTTTTTTGTTAATTTGAGGCCTTTGTGGGGGATTTAAGGGGTTTTTTGAAATGTGAGGGGAAAATTTTTAAATTAATTTTTTTTGTTTTTTTTTCAAGAGATGTTCTTCTTTTAATTTGAATTTATCTTTCAATTTGACCCTTTCTTTGTTAACTTGAGACCCATTTTGAGGTCTTTGTGCGGGGATTCCGCTCCCCCCTCACACCCGGCCATCCCTGAGGCCGCCCCTCACTTCCTGCCGAGGGAATTTTTCCATTTTTCCATCATTTCCATCTTTTCCTTACCCACAAATTTCTGTGGCTTGGAGCATTTCCTCTGCGTTTTTGTTGATTTAAGGATTTTTTTGCTAATTTGCTGGTATTTTTTAATTTAAGGGATTTTTTAAGTGTGAGGGGAATTTTTTTTAAATTAATGTTTTTTAAAAAAAAATTACTTGCTTTTCCTTTAATTTGACTTTGTATTTTTCAATTTGAGCCGTTTTTTTCTTAATTTGAAGCTTTTTTGTGGGGATTCCCCTTCCCGCGCCGTTCCCCCCTCACACCCGGCCATCCCTGAGGCCGCCCCTCACTTCCCGCCGGGGGAATTTTTCCAGCTTTTCCTCACACAAGAATTTCTGGAGCTTGGAGCATTTCCCCTCAGGTTTTGATTATGAGGATTTTTTACTTAATTTGCGAAGGGTTTTTTCATTTAATGGGTTTGGTTGGTTGGTTTTTTCTTTTCTTTTTTTTTTTTTTTTTTTTTTTTTTTTTTTTGGGGGGATTTTTTTTTTTTTTTAAAATTTGTTTTCTTTTTAAAATTAGTTGCTTTTCTTTTATTTTGAATTTATATTTTTCAATCTGAGCCGCTTTTTTGTTAATTTGAGGCCTTTGTGTGGGGATTCCCCTTCCCGCGCCGTTCCCCCCTCACACCCGGCCATCCCTGAGGCCGCCCCTCACTTCCCGCCGAGGGAATTTTTCCGTCTTTTCCATCATTTCCATCCTTTCCTTACCCACAGATTTCTGCGGCTTGGAGCGTTTCCTCTGGGTTTTTGTTGTTTTAAGGATTTTTTTGTTGTTGTTGTTAATTTGCTGAAATTTTTTAATGTAAGGGTTTTTTAAACGTGAGGGGATTTTTGTTTTAAGAGATGCTTTTCTTTTAATTTGAATTTATCTTTCAATTTGAGCCGGTTTTTTTTTTTTTTCTTAATCTGAGACCCATTCTGAGGCTTTTTTGTGGGAATTCCCCTTCCCGCGCCGCTCCCCCCCCACACCCGGCCATCCCTGAGGCCGCCCCTCACTTCCCGCCGAGGGAATTTTTCCATTTTCCCATCATTTCCATCCTTCCCTTACCCACAAATTTCTGCGGCGTGGATCGTTTCCTCTTGGTGAAGCTCCCTGCCAACCGCTCGATAAAGGTGGGGCGCTCAGGGTGCAGCAACGCCTCGGGCACCATGTCCAGCTCCCGGATTTCCTCTCCTGCAAGAACGCAAACAAAGGGGGGAAAAAAAAAAAATTAAAAAAAATGCCGAGATGAGCGGGGCGGGAGCTGCGGGCTGGGAGGGCCCCTGGGAGCG
>NW_005054821.1:20870-24437 GCF_000277835.1 Geospiza fortis
TTGTTCCGCCGGCCCCGCCATGGCCCCGGGGGAAAGCGGCTGGGGATGGGGCCTGAGCTGGGGGATTCGGGACGGGGATGCGCACTGAGATTAAAAATCCTGCTGAGGAACGGGCCCTGAGCGTAAAAACCCGGGTTGGCAATGGCCCCCGAGCCGGGGGATTCCGGTTGGGGATGGTCAGTGATGCCGGAAATCCTGCTCTGAAATGGCCCCTGGGCCGGGGATTCCAATCGAGAATGGAGCCTGATCCTAAAAATCCTGGTCTGGAATGGTCCCTGATCCTAAAAATCCCGGTTGGGAAAGGCCCCCGATCCTAAAAATCTTGCTCTGGAATAATCCCTGATCCTAAAAATCCCGGTCTGGAATGGCCCCTGGACCGGGGATTCCAATCGGGAATGTCCCCTGTTCCTAAAAATCCTGGTCTGGAATGTCCCCGATTCTAAAAATCCTGGTCGGGAATGGATCCCGATCCTAAAAAATCCTGCTCTGAAATGGTCCCTGATCCTAAAAATCCGTGTCTGGGACGGCCCTTGGACCAGGGGATGCCGGTCAGGAATGGTCCCTGATCCTAAAAATCCCAATCAGGAATGGCCCCTGATCCTGGGAATCCCAATTTGGAACATTCCCAAAAATCCTGCTCTGAAATGGGCCCAGATCCTGGGAGTGTTCCCAAAAAATCCCATTCTGAAATGGGCCCTGATGCTCAGAATCCCAGTGGGGAATATTGCCAAAAATCCTGCTCTGAAATTGCCCCATATCCTGGGAATCCCAATGAGGAATGTTCCCAAAAATCCCAATCAGGAATGGCCCCTGATCCTGGGAACCCCAATTTCAGATATTCCCAAAAATCCTGCTCTGAAATGGGCCCTGATCCTAAATATCCTGGTGGTTTCAGGGGCCTGGGAATGTGCCAATTTTGGCTTTTTTCCCAGGAAAATTCCATCTCCCTGCAGCTCCTGAGGCTGGAAAAGGCTCCGGGAAGTTCTGGGAATGGGGGTTTGGGGTCAGGGATTTGGGATCTGCTGTGGGGGCGCGGACTCACGGCACTGGGAGCACGATCCCAACACTTCCCAAACATTTCCATGGATTCGGGAGCACATTCCCAACACTTCATCCCCTTTTCCGTGGATTTAGGATCATAATCCTCTCATTCCCAACCCCTTTTCCGTGGATTTGGGATCACATTTCCATGGATTTGGATCACATTCCCACACATTTTGCGTGGATTTTGGATCACATTCCCAACCCTTTTTCCAGAGATTTGGGATCACAATCCCTCAGTCCCAACCCTTTTCCATGGATTTGGGATTTTCCCAGCATTTCTTCAGGATTTTCCCGGGATTTTCCCAGGATTTCTTCAGGATGTTTTGTTGATTTCCCTGAGGGTTTTCCCAAGATTTCCCCGGGATTTTTCCAGGATTTCCAGACCCACCTGTCTGTGCGGGGTTTTCCATTGGAGGCTTCCTTTATCTGTGGATTTGGGGATCCCAATGCCCCATTCCCACCCCATTTCCTGTCCCTGGGGATTCAGGATCCAGGATTTTCCCGGGATTTCTTCGGGATTTTCCCAGGATTTTCATTGGATTTTCCCGTGATTTCTCCAGTATTTTTCTGGGAAATTTTTTTCCCGCGATTTTTCCATTATTTCTCCGGGATTTTCCTGGGATTTTTCTGGGGTTTTCCTGGACGTTTCCAGGATTTTCCCAGGTTTTTTTCAGGATTTTTGTGGGGTTTTCCCAGACCCACCTGTCTGTGCAGGGCTCTCCCTCTGCAGGAAGCCGTGGCAGCGCTCCCTTTATCCACGGATTTGGGATCTCATTCCCCATTCCCACCCCATTCCCTGTCCCCAGAGATTTGGGATCCGGGATTTTTGTGCGATTTTCCTTGGATTTTTCCATGATTTCTCTGGGATTTTTCTGTGATTTTTCCCTGGGATTTTTGTGGGATTTCCGTGGGATTTTCTTGGGATTTCTCTGAGATTTCTCCAGGATTTTCCCAGGACTTTCCCAGGATTTTCCCAGGATTTTGGTGGGATTTTTGTGGGGTTTTCCCAGCCCCACCTGACTGTGCAGGGCTCTCTCTCTGCACGAAGCTGTGGCAGCACTCCCTTTATCCACGGATTTGGGATCCCAATACCCCATTTCTATCCCCTGGGGGTTCAGGATCCGGGATTTTTGTGGGATTTTTGTGGGATTTTCCTGGGATTTTTCCAGGGATTTCTCCGGGATTTTTCTGGGATTTCTCGGTATTTTCTTAGTATTTCTGCGGGATCTTCCCAGAATTTTCCTGGGATTTTCCCAGGATTCTTCCAGGATTTTTCCAGGATTTTCCCAGGAGTTTTCCAGGATTTTTGTAGGGTTTTTGTGGGGTTCTCCCAGACCCACCTGTCTGCGCGGGGCTCTCCCTCTGCAGGAAGCCGTGGCAGCGCTCCCTGTGCTCCTCCAGGCTGCTCTGCTGTTTGTAGCTGCGGCCACACGAGCTGCACTTGTAGGGTTTGCCCACCGTGGGGGAGGAAACTGGGAAGAGCAGGACATGGGATCAGGATTTGGGATTTGGAAATCAGAATGTGGGGTCTGGGACCCAGGATCTCCTGGTACAAGCTGCACTTGTAGGGTTTGCCCGTGGTCGGGGACGAGACTGGGAATAACAGGACGTGGGATGAGAATTTGGGATGTGGGATTTGGAATTTGGGATGTCATTTGGGATTTGGAAATCAGAATGTGGGGTTTGGGATATGGGATATTGGATATGGGATGTCTCCTGCTAAGAGCTGCACTTGCAGGGTTTGCCCACGGTTGGGGACGACAGTGGGAATGGGGAAAGGACAGGGAATGAGGATTTGGGATGTGGGATTTGGATATCAGGATTCGGGATATGGAGAACTGCGTTTCTTTAGGATTTCCCCTCCCATTTCCCACCGCTCTCCACCCTTTGAAAAACCCAAAAATTCCCCTGTAAACCCCAACAAACACCCTGAACCAGCACTGGGACCCCTTCCCACCCCAACCCTGACCATTATCCCCCACTCCCAACATTCCCAACCCCATTCCCACCATCCCAACCCCATTCCCAACATTCCCAACCCCATTCCCAACATTCCCAACCTCATCCCCAACATTCCCAACCCCATTTCCACCATCCCACCCAATTCCCAAAATTCCCAACCCCATCCCCAAAATTCCCAACCCTGTTCCCACCATCCCAACCCCATTCCTGCCATTCCCAACCTCATCCCCAACATTCCCAACCCCATTCCCAACCGCATCCCCAACATTCCCAACCCCATTCCCAACCGCATCCCCAACATTCCCAACCCCATTCCCAACCGCATCCCCAACATTCCCAACCCCATTCCCAACCGCATCCCCAACATTCCCAACCCCATTCCCAACCGCATCCCCAACATTCCCAACCCCATTCCCAACCTCATCCCCAACATTCCCAACCCTGTTCCCAACATCCCCAACCCCATCCCCACCATCCCAACCCCATTCCCACCATTCCCACCCCATCCCACCCAATTCCCAAAATTCCCAACCCCATTCCCAACATCCCCAACCCCACCCC
>NW_005054821.1:24628-29222 GCF_000277835.1 Geospiza fortis
AAATAAAAATCCCAAATTTAACCCCAAATCCACACAGATGGCACTGGAAGGGTCGTTCTCCTGGAAAATCCCAAAATTCCCAATGGGAACAGATCTCAAATTATCCTAACTCTGATCCCAACCCCGCACTGCTGGCACTGGAAGGGTCGTTCTAAAAAATCCCAAATAAAAATCCCAAATTTAACCCCAAATCCACACAGATGGCACTGGAAGGGTTGTTCTCCTGGAAAACCCCAAAATAAAAACCCCAAATTTAACCCCAAATCCACACAGATGGCACTAGAAGGGTTGTTCTCCTAAAAAAACCCAAAAAAAACCCCACAAATTTAACCCCAAACCCGCACTGCTGGCACTGGAAGGGTCGTTCTCCTGGAAAATCCCAAAATTCCCATTTTTTCCCGAAAATTCCCATTTTTTGCTGGTTTTTTCCCCAAAATTCCCATTTTTTGCCCGTTTTTTCCCCCAAATTCCCATTTTTTGCCCATTTTCCCCCCATTTTTTCCCTTTTTCCCCTGTTCCCTCACCAGTGTGGCTGCGCTTGTGCACCATGAGCACGCTGGGCCCGATGCACACCATGCCGCACAGGGATTCCTGGAGAAATGGGGTCAGGAGAGGGGGAATGGGGAAATGGGGTGGGGAGAGGGGGAAATGGGGAAATGGGGTGGAATTCCTGGAGAAACGGGCTCAGGAGAGGGAAATGGGGTGGGATTCCTGGAGAAATGGGGTCAGGAGAGGGGGAATGGGGAAATGGGGTGGGGAGAGGGGGAAATGGGGAAATGGGGTGGAATTCCTGGAGAAACGGGCTCAGGAGAGGGAAATGGGGTGGGATTCCTGGAGAAATGGGGTCAGGAGAGGGGGAATGGGGAAATGGGGTGGGGAGAGGGGGAAATGGGGAAATGGGGTGGAATTCCTGGAGAAACGGGCTCAGGAGAGGGAAATGGGGTGGGATTCCTGGAGAAATGGGGTCAGGAGAGGGGGAATGGGGAAATGGGGTGGGGAGAGGGGGAAATGGGGAAATGGGGTGGAATTCCTGGAGAAACGGGCTCAGGAGAGGGAAATGGGGTGGGATTCCTGGAGAAATGGGGTCAGGAGAGGGGGAATGGGGAAATGGGGTGGGGAGAGGGGGAAATGGGGAAATGGGGTGGAATTCCTGGAGAAACGGGCTCAGGAGAGGGAAATGGGGTGGGATTCCTGGAGAAATGGGGTCAGGAGAGGGGGAATGGGGAAATGGGGTGGGGAGAGGGGGAAATGGGGAAATGGGGTGGAATTCCTGGAGAAACGGGCTCAGGAGAGGGAAATGGGGTGGGATTCCTGGAGAAATGGGGTCAGGAGAGGGGGAATGGGGAAATGGGGTGGGGAGAGGGGGAAATGGGGAAATGGGGTGGAATTCCTGGAGAAACGGGCTCAGGAGAGGGAAATGGGGTGGGATTCCTGGAGAAATGGGGTCAGGAGAGGGGGAATGGGGAAATGGGGTGGGGAGAGGGGGAAATGGGGAAATGGGGTGGAATTCCTGGAGAAACGGGCTCAGGAGAGGGAAATGGGGTGGGATTCCTGGAGAAATGGGGTCAGGAGAGGGGGAATGGGGAAATGGGGTGGGGAGAGGGGGAAATGGGGAAATGGGGTGGAATTCCTGGAGAAACGGGCTCAGGAGAGGGAAATGGGGTGGGATTCCTGGAGAAATGGGGTCAGGAGAGGGGGAATGGGGAAATGGGGTGGGGAGAGGGGGAAATGGGGAAATGGGGTGGAATTCCTGGAGAAACGGGCTCAGGAGAGGGAAATGGGGTGGGATTCCTGGAGAAATGGGGTCAGGAGAGGGGGAATGGGGAAATGGGGTGGGGGAGAGGGGAATGGGGTGGGGAAAGGGGAAAAAGGGATGGAATTCCCAGAAAAAACGGGGTCAGGAGAGGGGAATGGGGAAATGGGGTGGGGAGAGGGAAAATGGGGAAAAATGGGATAGGGAGAGGGAAAATGGGATGGAATTCCCGGAAAAAAACGGGGTCGGGGAAGGGGGAAATGGGGTGGAATTCCCAGAGAAATGGGGTCAGGAGAGGGGGAATGGGAAAAATGGGATAAGAAGGAAAATCCCAGGGATGAGGAGAGGGGCAAATGGAATGAGAGGAAAAATGGGATGCGGAGAGGGGAAAATTCTGGGATGGGGAGAGAGGGGAAAAAAGGAAAAATGTGACGGAGACAGGGAAAAATGGGATGAGAGGGGAGATTTCAGGGATGAGGAGAGGGGAAAAAAATCCAGGGGAGGGGGGAAAAGTGGGACGGGGAAAGGGAACCAGGGAAGGGATTTGGGAACCAGGGCCTCGATTCCTCCTCCGCAGCTTTTCCCTGGAATTCTGTTCAGGATCCTGCCCCTCCTGGCACCATTCCCACATTTTTTTGGGAATTTTTTTCCCCCTCTCTCCCCTTGTTTCTGCCCCCCTGGGGAATGTGGGAATTCCAGGGAATTCGGGAGGGGTCACATTCCAGAGGGATTGTCCCACATTCCAGCGGCTCCCTCTGGAATGCTGAGATTCCAGAGCTCCTCCAGGACAGAAGAAAAAGGGAAATAAAAAGGGGTGGGAGAGAATTCCCAAAGAATTCCCAAAGAATTCCCACATTCCAGAGGGGTCACCCTTTGGAATGTGGAAGTTCCAGAGCTCCCAGGGGTTTTCCAGGACACAAAAAAAGGAGATTTAAAAAAGGAAGGATTGGGGGGAATTCCAAGAGTTTTCCACATTCCAGAGGATTCCCCCAGGGCCTCTCACCCTTTGGGATGTGGAGATTCCAGAGATTCCGGGGGTTTTCCAGGAAAAATGAGGGATGGGAGCGAATTCCCAATGAATTCCAGGGGTTTCTGCTCCTGAAATCCCAGAGTTTGGGATTGATCCCATCCCAATCCCAGTTTGGGACTGAAATCCAGAATTGGGGATTGAAATCCCAGAATTTAGGATTGATCCCATCCCAATCCTGGATTTTGGGATTGATCCCATCCCAATCCCAGAATTTGGGATTGAAATCCTGGAGTTTGGGACTGATCCCAATCCTGGATTTTGGGACTGATCCCATCCCAATCCCACATTTCTCCTTTCCTCTTTTCCCTTGGGAGAGGGAGCTGCAATTCCTGCCTGGGAATTCTGGGAATATTTTGGGAATATTTTGGGAATTCTCACCAGGGAAGCACGGAGATGAGGGGGGAATTTTGGGATATTCCAGGAATATTTGGGGAGTTTTGGGAATATTCACTGGGAGAGAGCAGGGATGAGCTGGAGGGGTGGAATCCTGAGAATATTTTGGGAATATTCTGGGAATTCTGGGAATATTTGGGGGATATTTTGTGGATATCATGGGGATATTTTGGGAATATTCTGGGGATATCTTGGGAACATTTTGCAAATATTTGGGGGATATTCTAGGAATATTTTGGGAATATCTTTGGAATATTCTAGGAATTCTGGGAATATATTTGGGAATATCATTGTAATAGTCTGGAAATATTTAGGGGATATTTAGGAATATTTTGGGAATATCTTTGTAATATTCTGGGGATATTTTGGGAACATTTTGTGAATATTTGGGGGATATTCTAGGAATATTTTGGGGATGACTTTGGAATATTCTGTGAATATTTTGGGAATATTTTGGGGATCTTTTGGGAATATTTTCAGAATATTTTGGAGATCTTCTGGGAATATTCTGGGAATATTTTGGCATATTCTGGGAATATATTTGGGAATATCTTTGTAATATTCTGGGGATATTTTGGGAACATTTTGTGAATATTTGGGGGATATTCTAGGAATATTTTGGGGATGACTTTGGAATATTCTGTGAATATTTTGGGAATATTTTGGGGATCTTTGGGGAATATTTTGGGAATATTTTGGGGATCTTCTGGGAATATTCTGGGAATATTTTGGCATATTCTGGGAATATATTTGGGAATATCTTTGTAATATTCTGGGGATATTTGCCGAGTGGAATTCCTGCTCCAGGGGCGAATCCCCACGGCCTTGGGAAAAACGGGAAAAATCCGGGATGGAGCCGGGAACTCCCACCCTGAGCCCTGCTGGGGCTGGGGCCACGATCCCCCCCGTTCCTGATCCCAAAATCCCCCCCTGGATTTGGGAACTCCTCCCCCCATTCCCAATCCCAAATTCCCCCATCCCAGATTTCCTCCCCCTCCATCCCTGATCCCAAATTTCCTCCAATCCCATCGCAATTTCCCTCCCCAATCCCAAATTCCCCCATCCCAAATTCCCCATCTCAAATTCCCTCCCCATCCCAAATTTCCCCAGTCCCAAATTCCCTCCCCCATCCCAAACTCTGATTCCAAATTCTGATCCCAAATTTCCCCATCCAAAATTTCCTCCCCCTCCATCCCAAATTTTCTCCCCCATCCAAAATTCTGATCCCAAATTTCCCCCTGATCCCAAATTCCCAAATTCTCCCCATCCCAAATTTCCTCCCCCACCCCCTCAATCCCAAATCCCCCAATCCCAAATTCTGATCCCAAATTTCCCTCCCCAATCCCAAATTCTGACCCCAAATGCCTTCCCCAATCCCAAATCCCCTCATCCCAAATTCCCCTCCCCAATCCCAAATT
>NW_005054821.1:29859-31892 GCF_000277835.1 Geospiza fortis
CACTCCTGCCGTGGGAACAGTCGGAATTTTGGGATGGAAAATTCCCCCTGGAGCAGCTGGGAATGAGATTTCCAAACTTTTCCGGCCCAGCTGGAATTTTTGGCTCCGGGAAAATCTCCCTGGGAGTTTCCCAAACATTCCCAAACTCTCCTGAGGGGGGGGGAGGAGAGGGTTTGGAAAATTCCCAAATTCCCGGGAAAAGCCTGGGAAAGGTCGGGAGGAGCCGTTCCCACTCCTGGGGAATGTTGGGAATGTTGAGCCCGGGGGAGCCGGGGGGGCCAGGCCTGGAAATTCCGGATATTCCAGGGGAGAATCCCGGGGAAAAATTGGGATTTTTTTAAAAGGTTTTTTCCCAGTTTGGGAATTCCAGAATTGCCAAATTCCCTCTGTAGGATCCCCAAATTCCCCCTCCAGGATCCCCATGTTCCCTTCCAGAATTATCCTAAATATCCCAAATTTCCCCTTCAGAATGATTCCTAAATCTCTCTCCAGAATTATCCCTAAATATCCCCGAATCCCCCTTCAGAATTATCCCTAAATTCCCCTCCAAAATTATCCCTAAATATCCCTAAATCCCTCTCCAGAATCCCCAAATTTCTCCTTCCCAGGATCCCCAAATCCCCCTCCAGAATTATCCCTAAATATCCCCAAATCCCCCTCCAGAATTCCCAAATTTCTCCTTCCCAGGATCCCCAAATCCCCCTCCAGAATTATCCCTAAATATCCCCAAATCCCCCTCCAGAATTCCCAAATTTCTCCTCTCTAGGATCCCTAAATTCCCCTTTGGGATTCCCAAATCCCCCTCCAAAATTCCCAAATTTCCTCCTGGAGCCGGATCTGACTCCTCTATCCCTGGACAGGGAATTCCAGAATCCCAAAATTCCCAAATTTCCCCTCTGGAGGTGATTCAGGGGCAAATCCCAAAAATCCCAAAAATGCCTGGGACCGACCCCTGGGATGATCCCAGAGCCTCATCCCGACCCCACCTGGATCAGATCTGACCCCAAGGGGTTTTTCCCATAAAAAAAGGGAATTCCAGGATCCCTAAATCCCATCTCTGACCATTCCAGGGGCAAATCCCAAATCCCAAAAATCCCTGGGACCGACCCTTGGGAATCTCCTGGAGCCCCATCCTGACCCCACAAAGCTCTGACCCAATCCCAAGGGCTTTTTCCCATAAATAAAGAGAATTCCAAAATTCTATCTCTGGTTATCCAGGGGCAAATCCCAAATCCCAAAAATCCCCAAAATCCCAAGAACTCCCTGGCACCAATTTTTAGGAATCTCCTGCAGCCTCGTCCTGATCCCACCCAGATCTTATCTGACCCCAAAGGTTTTTTCCCATGGAAAAGGGGAATTCCAGGATCACTAAATCCCATCTCTGGTTATCCCGGGGCAAACCCCGAATCCCAAAAATCCCAAAAAATCCCTGGCACCAATCTTTAGGAATCTCCTGCAGCCTCATCCCAACCCCACCTGAATCAGATCTGACCCCAAAGGCTTTTTCCCATAAAAAAAGGGAATTCCAGGATCACTAAATTCCAACTCTGCCTATCCAGAGGCAAATCCCAAAAATCCCAGGGACCAACCCTTGAGAATCTCCCGGATCCTCATCCCGATCCCACCCAGATCTTATCTGACCCCAAGGGCTTTTTCCCATGGAAAAGGGGAATTCCAAAATTCTATCTCTGCTTATCCAGAGGCAAATCCCAAATCCCAAAAAATCCCAAAAAATCCCCAAAAAACTCCCTGGCACCAACCTTTAGGAATCTCCTGCAGCCTCATCCCGCTCTCAGCCCGCTCCACTCCCGAGCCCGACAATTCCAGCAGCCCCAAATCCCCAAATCCCGGAGGCGCTCCGGGAATCTCCGGCTCCTCCCAAATCCCTAAATCCCTAAATCCCACCCCGGCGGAGGAGTGGCCAAAAACCTCTCCCGCTTTTCCCTCCTCCTCCCTCATTCCAGACGGGAATTCCTGAAATCTTTTTTTTTTTCTCTGAGTTGGTTTGGGGGGGGATTTTTTTGGGGGGGGGA
>NW_005054821.1:31957-41409 GCF_000277835.1 Geospiza fortis
TGGGGGGGGGATTTTTTTTGGGGGGGGGAGGTTTTTAGGGCCGTACCTTGCGGGAGGAATCCCGTGGATCCCTGGATCGGGATTCCCGGGAAGCAGCGCGGGATCCCCGCGGGGCGCAGGGCGGCGCTGGCCGGGCGCACGCAGCCGCTCACCTTCCAGGAAGAGCAGATTCCTGGAATCCAGGGAAAATCCAGCTCAGGAATGGCACGGGGAGGAGGAGGAGGAGGAGTGGGAATGTGGGGAGGGAGGAGGGACGGAGGGAGGGAGAGCAGATTGCTGTGGGATCCCAGGTTTTAGTGGGATTTTAGTGGCATTCCCGAAAGGCAGGAACTGGGAACGGAGCCGGGAATTGCTCCGGGAATGGGAGAGGAAGGGAAGGAGGAGGGATTGGAATGTGGGAATGAGGGAATGGGAATGTGGGGAGGGAGAGCAGATTGCTGTGGGATCCCAGGTTTCAGTGGGATTGGGATGGGGAATGAGGCATTCCCCAAAGGCAGGGAGTGGGAATGGAACCAGGAACGGAGCCGGGAATTGCTCCGGGAATGGGAGAGGAAGGGAAGGAGGAGGGACTGGAATGTGGGAATGGCTCAGGGCAGGCGTGGGATCCCAGATTCCAGTGGGATCCCAGAGTTTTAGAGGGATTGGAATGGGAAATGAGGCATTCCCGAAAGCCGGGAACTGGGAATGGAGCCGGGAATGGGGCTGGGAATGGGAGAGGGAGGGAGGAGGAGGAGGAGGGAAGGGATTGGAATGTGGGAATGTGGGAAGGGAGGAGGGAGGGAGCCCAGATTTCTGTGGGATCCCAGATTTTAGTGGGATCGGGATGGGAAATGAGGCATTCCCGAAAGGCAGGAACTGGGAACGGAGCCGGGAATTGCTCCGGGAATGGGGCAGGGGAGGAGGAGGGAGAGGAATTGGAATGTGGGAATGTGGGGATGTGGGAAGGGAGGAGGGAGCCAGAGCAGGATCCCAGATTTCAGGGGGATGGGAAATGGGAAATGGGGCATTCCCAACATGCAGGGAGTGGGAATGGGGCTGGGAATGGGAGAGGGAGGGGGGAGGAGGAGGAGGAGGGAGGGGGACTGGAATGTGGGCATGTGGGAATGTGGGGATGTGGGAAGGGAGGAGGGAGCCAGAGCAGGATCCCAGATTTCAGGGGGATGGGAAATGGGAAATGGGGCATTCCCAACATGCAGGGAGTGGGAATGGGGCTGGGAATGGGAGAGGGAGGGGGGAGGAGGAGGAGGAGGGAGGGGGACTGGAATGTGGGCATGTGGGAATGTGGGGATGTGGGAAGGGAGGAGGGAGCCAGAGCAGGATCCCAGATTTCAGGGGGATGGGAAATGGGAAATGGGGCATTCCCAACATGCAGGGAGTGGGAATGGGGCTGGGAATGGGAGAGGGAGGGGGGAGGAGGAGGAGGAGGGAGGGGGACTGGAATGTGGGCATGTGGGAATGTGGGGATGTGGGAAGGGAGGAGGGAGCCAGAGCAGGATCCCAGATTTCAGGGGGATGGGAAATGGGAAATGGGGCATTCCCAACATGCAGGGAGTGGGAATGGGGCTGGGAATGGGAGAGGGAGGGGGGAGGAGGAGGAGGAGGGAGGGGGACTGGAATGTGGGCATGTGGGAATGTGGGGATGTGGGAAGGGAGGAGGGAGCCAGAGCAGGATCCCAGATTTCAGGGGGATGGGAAATGGGAAATGGGGCATTCCCAACATGCAGGGAGTGGGAATGGGGCTGGGAATGGGAGAGGGAGGGGGGAGGAGGAGGAGGAGGGAGGGGGACTGGAATGTGGGCATGTGGGAATGTGGGAAGGGAGGAGGGAGCCAGGGCAGGATCCCAGATTTCAGTGGGATGGGAAATGGGAAATGGGGCATTCCCAACATGCAGGGAGTGGGAATTCCATCGGGAATGAGGCAGGGGAGGAGGAGGAGGGAGAGGGATTGGAATGTGGGAACGTGGGAATGGCTCAGGGCAGGGGTGGGATCCCAGATTTTAGTGGGATCCCAGGATTTCAGCAGCATGGGGATGGGAAATGGGAAATGGGGCATTCCCAAAAAACAGGAACTGGGAATGGGGCTGGGAATGGGAATGTGGGAAGGGAGGAGGGAGCCAGAGCAGGATCCCAGATTTCAGTGGGATTGGTCCTGGCCAGAAGCAGGAACTGGGAATTCCACAGGGAATGTGGGAGGGAAAGAGAGATCCCAGATTTCATTGAGATCCCGGATTTCAGTGGGATGGGGACGGAAAATGGAGCATTCCCAAAAAGCAGGGAGTGGGAATGGGGCTGGGAATGGGAGGGGGGAGGGGGGAGAGGGATTGGAATGTGGGAATGTGGGAATGTGGGGAGGAAATGAGGGAGGGAGCTCAGGGTTTGGAGGGACCCCAGATTTTAGTGGGATCTTAGTGGGATCCCAGATTTTTCAGGGAGAAATGGAGCATTCCCAAAAGTCAGGAACTGGGGATGGGAGAGGGGAGGAGGAGGAGGAGGAGGAGGGAGAGGGGTGGGAATGTGAGAATGTGGGAACGGACAGCAGGGATGGATCCAGGGAATCAGGACGATTTGGGATGGACCCAGGATATTTCAGTGGGATGGGGACGGAAAATGGAGCATTCCCAAAAAGCAGGGAGTGGGAATGGGGCTGGGAATGGGAGGGGGGAGGAGGGAGAGGGATTGGAATGTGGGAATGTGGGGAGGAAATGAGGGAGGGAGCTCAGGGTTTGGAATTTGGGATGATTCAGAATTTGGGATGGATTCAGAATTTGGGATGGATTCAGGATTTAGGATGAATCCAGGATTTGGGATGGACCCAGGAGCTCCCCCCCTTTAGGACCCAGCTCCATCCCCATTTTTCCCACCCCATTTTTTCGGGATGAGCAGCCCCGGGATGATCCCAAAGGCAGAAAATTCCCTTCCCCTCCTCCTCCTCCTCCTCCTCCTCCTCCCCCAATCCCTGCGGGGCAATTCCAGCCCGGCCCTGGGAACATTCCAAACTTCCCTGGGAACATTCCAAGCTTCTCCCTCATGGAATTTTCCTGGATCTCATTCCCTCCCTCCCTCCCCTCCTGCCAGGCTGGAATTTGAACCATTCCCGCCCCTCCTGGAAATTCCAGCCCCGATCCAAGTGGGGAATTTCCCACCCTCGGCCCCCAATTCCTGTTTTTCCCCTCCAAATTCCAATTTTTTCCCCCGGCAAAATTCCTCTTTTTTCCCCTCAAATTCCCATTTTTAGCCCCAAATTCTCAGTTTCTCCCCTCCAATTTCTGTTTTTCCCCCCCAGTTCCCGGGATTTTTTTTCCCCCGCAAATTTCTGGTTTTTCCCCCAAATTCCCATTTTCACGGGAAAATTCCCTGGGAGTTTTTTCCAGCCCTGAATCGCTGGAAGTTGCAGGAAAAAGCTGTGAAAATTCAGGAATTTCTGCTCTGCAGCTGCGGGGAAATTTTGGGGGATAAATCCCACAGAAGTCGGAGCTGTCCTGGGTTTTTTTTTGGGGATGGAACAGGGAAATTCCCTCGGGATTGTGTGGGAGCCCAAAATCCGGGAAAAATGGGAAAATCTGGGGAAAAAATTTGGGAAAATCTGGGGGGAAATCTGTGATAATCTGGGGGAAAAAACTGTGAAAAATCCAGGGAAAATCTGGGGAAAATCCAGGGAAAAAATCCTGGAAAAATCTGGGAAGGGGCTGCAATCCCAAAAATTGGGGGAAAATCCCAGAAAATCCAGGAAAAATGGGAAAAATACAGGAAAAATGGGGGAAAACCCAGGAAAAATGGGGGGAAATCTGAGAGGGGGCAGGAAGGGGCTGTGATCCCAAAAATCCAGAAAAAATGGGGGGAAATCCAAGAAAAATGGGGGGAATCAGAGAAAATCCTAAAAAAATGGGGGAAAATCCAAGAAAATGGGGGGAAATCCCAGAAAATCCAGGGAAAACCCAGGAAAAATGAGGAAAAACCCAGAAAAATCCTGGGAAAATGGGGGGAAACCCAGGAAAAATGGGGAAAATGCAGGGAAAATGAGGGAAAATCAAAGAAAAACTAGGAAAATTGAGAAAATCCAGGAAAAATGGGGAAAATCTGGGGAAAAAGGGGGGAATCCTAGAAAATCCAGAAAAATGAGGAAAAACCCAAAAAGATCCTGGAAAATGGGGGGAAACCCAGGAAAAATGGGGAAAAGCCAGGAAAATTGGGAAAGCCCCCACAAAATGCTGGAAAAATGGGGGAAAATTCAGGAAAAATCCTAGAAAATCAAAGAAAAATGGGGGGAAATCCAGGGAAAATCCCAGGAAATCCAGGAAAAATCCCAAGAAATCCAGGGGAAATGGGTGACAATCTGGGATAAATGGGGGAAAATCCAAGAAAAATGGAAAAATCCAGGCAAAGTCCAGGAAAATCCAGGGAAATTGGAGGAAAATCCCAGAAAATCCAAGAAAAATGAAAAAAAAAAAAAAAAACGGAAAAAATGGGGGAAAATTTGGGAAAAATCCAAGAAAATCCCGGAAAAACGGGGGAGAAAACAAGGAAAATGGGTAAATCCCAGAAAACCCAGGAAAAATGGGAGAAAATTCCAGAAAATGTGGGGAAATGGGAGAAGTGTGAGCCTCACCGGTGATGTAGGATCGGGCGTTGCAGTCCTCGATGTCCATGGCTGCGGAATTCCCTGGAAAAGCAGCAGAATTCCCTGAGGATTTGGGGCTTTTTCCAGGGAAAAATTGGGATTTGGGGGACAGAAAGTGTGGGAAAGCCCAAATCCGAGGGGAGTCCTGGGAAATTCCCGAGGATTTGGGGGATTTTTTGGGAATTTTTGGGGGATTTTTTGGGGATTTTTGGAGATTTTTTGGAGATTTTTTGGGGAATTTTGGGGGAATTTTTGGGGATTTTTTTTTGGGGATTTTATGGATCCAATTCCAGGGGAATTTTGGGATCTGCAGGGAAAGGGGAGCGGCTGGTGGGAGGCTCTAATTAGGCATTAGTTATTAATGAGCTAATAATTTGTGTGAATTTATTATAATTTCATCTTAATTAGTTTGTAAATGGATATTAAATAGTTATTAATTGGCTATTAAATAGACATTAATTGGCTGCTAATTATTAATGAGCTATTACTAATAAATTAATTGGATAGCAATTAGTTCTTAATTTGTATTTCTATTGATTAGTTATTAATTTGTAGCTAATTGGATATTAATTGGATACCGATTGTTAATTATTAGTTTATTCACGGGACATTAATTGGTTATTGATTGGATATGCATTAGCTATTAATGGTTTATTAATTGGGTATTATTAGTTACGATTTAGTTATTAATTGGATGGTAATGAGCTATTAACTGTTGTTAATGAGCTATTAATTGGATATTGGCTGATAATTAGATATTAATTAGTAATTAACAAAACACTTACTGCTATCTATCAATTATATATTAACGGTGTATTAAGTAGGTATTAATGAGGTAGCAGAATTAATGACAATTCCAGAATTCAGGAACATTCCCAGGATTTGGGGACAATCCCAGGATTCGGGACATTCTCACCTGGCACAGAAAATTCCCAACCCCAAATTCCCAACCCCAAAATTCCCAACCCCAAAATTCCCAACCCCAAATTCCCAACCCCAAAATTCTCAACCCCAAAATTCCCAACCCCAAATTCCCAACCCCAAAATTCTCAACCCCAAAATTCTCAACCCCAAAATTCCCAACCCCAAAATTCCCAACTCCAAAATTCCCAACCCAAAATTTCCAACCCCAAAATTCCCAACCCCAAAATTCCCAACCCCAAAATTCCCAACCCCAAAATTCCCAACCCAAAATTCCCAACCCAAAATTCCCAACCCCAAAATTCTCAACCCCAAAATCCCCACCCCCTCCCCATCCATCCATTCCCTGCCATTTGGAATTTTGGGAATTGTGGCTGGAAAAATCCATCCAAAAACAAACAAAAAAAAAAATCAGGAATTTTCCCTGGGCTCTGGAATTCCTCAGTCCCTAGGCAAGGAAAATTGGGAATTTTCAGTTCCAGAGGGATAAAAACCAGGAAAAAATGGGAAATCTTCAATCCCTGGGCAGGAAAAATTGGGAATTTTCAGTTCCAGTGGGATAAAACCAGGGAAAAATGGGAATTTCTCAATCCCAGTGGGATAAAAACCAAGGAAAATTGGGAATTCTCAGTCCCAGTGGGATAAAACCAGGGAAAAATGGGAATTTCTCAATCCCAGTGGGATAAAAATCAGGGAAAATTGGAATTCCTCGACCTCTGGGCAGGAAAAATTGGGAATTTTCAATCCCTGGACAGGAAAAATTGGAATTCCTCATTGTCAGATTTATTTTTTAAATCCTGGACAACCAAGAATGAAAATTCCAGTGGAATAAAAACTCCTGAAATTCCCTAAATTCCTGCAGCAGCACCTGAGCCCATTCCTGGGTTTTTTATTTGAGGGGAAAACTCCAAAAAAAGCAGAAATTCCCTGGATAAATCCCGGGATAAGCAGGGCAGGGATCCTTTGGGAATTCTGGAATTAGGGCAGAGCTCTCCTCCCTCCCTGCACACAATTCAGGACTTTTCCCCTCCTGGGTTTGGATTTTTATTTTAATTTTTTGGGGAATGATAAAAAAAAATTCCTTGGGAAAAAAAAAAAAAAAAGAAAAAAAAAAAAGGGGAAAATATCAAAAAAATTCCTGGATTTGGGGTTTTGTTTTAGGAATAACAAAAAAAAAATTTAAAATAATAAAAAAGGGAAAAATATTTAAAATTTGGGGGTATTTTTGGGATAAATAAGAATTTTTGGAGCTCTGCTCTCACTTGGGGGTGGAATTCCAGCTGGGCCCCTGTGGAATTTTGGAATTTTGGGGATTTTTTTTCTCTTTCCTTTCCCTGCCCGGCCCTGCCTGGAGGCGATCCCAGATTTCCCCACATTCCCAGGGCGTTTTTCCAGGAATTGAGAGAGGGGGAGGTTCCCGGCTTGGGCAGGGAAAATCGGGAATGGAATCTGGGAGAAATCCCAGGAAAAAAAAACCAGGAAAATGCCAGAAAAATACCAGAAAAAAAACAGGAAAATGCCAGGAAAATCCCAGGAAAAAACCCAGGAAAATGTCAGAAAAATCTCAGAAAAACTCCAATTCCCAACCTTGGAACAACTGGAAAAACTGGGAATTGAATCCCAGAAAAATCCCAAATAAATCCTCATTTCCATTTTTTAAATAACTGGAAAAATTGGGGAATGGAATCCTGGAAAAATCTCAGAAAAATCCCCAAATAAATCTCAGAAAAATCCCAATTCCCACTCTTTGGGTGCCTGGAAAACCTGGGAATGGAATCCCAGAAAAATCCCTGGAGAAATCCCAGAAAAATTTTTTTAAAAATCCCCATTCCCACTTTTTAAATAATTGGAAAAATTGGGAATGGAATCCTGGAGAAATCCCAAATAAATCCCCATTCCCACCCTTTAAATAAATGGAAAAAAACAGAATAAAATCCCAGAAAAATTCCAATTTCCAGCCTTTTCATGACTCAAAACCAGGGAATGCAAGGCTGGATAAATCCTGAATTAATCCTGGATAAATCTCAGATAAATCCTGGATAAATCCCCATTCCCAGCCTTGGAACAACTGGAAAAACTGGGAATGGAATCTCAGAAAAATCCACATTTCCACCCTTTAAATAACTGGAAAAAATCAGAATAAAACCCCAGAAAAATTCCAATTTCCAGACTTTGCAAGGCTCAAAAACCAGGGAATGGAATCCTGGAGAAATCCCAGAAAAATCCCTGGAGAAATCCCAATTCTCAGCCTTTGCATAACTCAAAAAAGCAGGGAAGGAAATCCTGGAGAAATCCCAGAAAAATCCTCATTACCACCTTTTAAATAAATGGAAAAAAAACCCAGAATAAAATCCCAGAGAAATTCCAATTTCCAGCCTTTTCATAACTCAAAACCAGGGAATGCAAGGCTGGATAAATCCTGGATAAATCCCACATAAATCCTGGATAAATCCTGGATAAATCCCCATTCCCACCCTTTAAATAACTGGGAAAACCAGGGAATGAAATCCCAGAAAAATCCTGGATAAATCTCAGTTCAACCCCAGCAAAATCCCAATTAAATCCCAATTAAATCCCAGTGAAATCCCAGTTAGACCCCCGTAAAATCCCAGTAAAATCCCAGTTCAACCCCAGTAAATTCCCAGTAAAATCCCAAATAAATCCCAAATAAATCCCAGTTCAACCCCAGTAAAATCCCATTAAAATACCAATAAAATCCCAGTTCAACCCCAATTCAACCCAGTAAAATCCCAAATAAATCCCAGTAAAAACCCAGTAAAATCCCAGTTCAACCCCAGTTCAACCCAATGAATTCCCAGTAAAATCCCAATGAATTCCCAGTAAAATCCCAATTAAATCCCAGTTCAACCCCAGAAAAATCCCAATTAAACCCTGATTAAATCCCAGTAAAATCCCCAAAAAATCCCAATTAAACGCCAGTCAAATCCCAGTTAGATCCCAGTAAAATGCCTGTTCAACCCCAGTGAATTCCCAGTAAAATCCCATTTAAATCCCAGTAAAATCCCAGTTCAACCCTGCCCCAGGGGCCCACAAAAATCAGCAAAAATCTTCTTTTATTCCCAAAAAAATCCCTGCTGGGAGCAGCTCCTCCCTCCCTTCCCTTCCCTGCCAGGAAAATCCACCCCCAAAAAAAATCCAAATAAAAATAAATTTAAAAAAAAAATAAATCCTGGGAAAAGCACGAGAATTCCTGGCTGGGATCCGCCTCAAATTCCAACCTCAAATTCCAACCCAACCCTTTGGAAAGTTTTGGGGTTTTTTTTTTTCCCTTTTCTTTTGTCCTCAGGATAAAGAAAAAACTGGAAAAACAATTCCAGGATATTCTGGGATGAGGCTCCAGGGTTTTTTTTTTTTTTGGGATAAATCCTGAAAAAAGCTGGAAAAACAATTCCAGGACATTCTGGGATGAGGCTCCTTGGGTTTTATCCTCATTTTATTTTAATTTTTTGGGGGATAAATCCCAGGAAAAACAACTCCAGGATATCCTGGGATGAGGCTCCTGGGGTTTTATCCTCATTTTATTTTATTTATTTTTGGGATAAATTCCAGGAAAAACTGGAAAAACAACTCCAGGACATTCTGGGATGAGGCTCCAGCTGCGTTTTCCAGGTTTTATTTTAATTGTTTGGGGATAAATCCTAGGAAAAACAATTCCAGGACATTCTGGGATGAGGCTCCAGCTGCTTTCTCCAGTTTTTGCTTTTTTTTTTTTTTGAATTTTTTAATTTCAATTCCAAACTGGAGCAGCTCCCTCGGGAAGAGATCCCAAAAACTCCTCCCTGCTGTGCCCTTGGATAACCCCGAAATTCCCTCGGGATCAAGAGGTGGAAAAATCCCAAAAATTCCCTCAGATCCCACAGAAATCCCAAGGGGAAAATCCCAATTTTTTTGC
>NW_005054821.1:41419-41518 GCF_000277835.1 Geospiza fortis
AAAACCCCCATTTTTTTGCCCCCCCCCCCCCGAGCAGGAAATTTTGGGAATTTTGGGGGGAAATTCCCCCAAAAATCCAGGGAATGGGAGGAAATTCCA
>NW_005054821.1:44236-46891 GCF_000277835.1 Geospiza fortis
GCCGAGCGAGTCGATAACGGGGATTGATAACGAGGATTGATAACGGGGATTGATAACGGGGATTGATAACGGGGATTGATAACGGGGATTGATAACGGGGATTGATAACGGGGATTGATAACGGGGATTGATTGCTGGGATTTATAACGGGATTGATAACGGGGATCGATAACGAGATTGATAAGGAGGACCCATAATAGGGATTGATAACAGGATTGATAACGGGGATCAATAATGGGGCCGGTAATGGGATCGATAAAGGGGATCAGGGGGTTATTTAGGGTCAGGGGGTTCTTTAGGGCCAGGGGGTTACTTGAGGTCAAGGGGTCCCAATAGGATCAGGGGGTTCCATCATGCCGTGGGGTCCTATGGGGTCCCAGTGTCCCTATAGGGTCAGGGATCCCATGGGTCCCTATAGGATCAGGGGTCCCATGGGTCCCTGTAGGGTCAGGGGTCCCAGTGTCCCTATAGGATCAGGGGTCCCATGGGTCCCTGTAGGGTCAGGGGTCCCAGTGTCCCTATAGGATCAGGGGTCCCATGGGTCCCTATAGAGTCAGGGGGTCCCAGAACCGCCCCCATCCCACCCCACCCTCGCTGCCCCAGGAAGGCACCAAACCCATAAAAGTTCCCAAATCTTTATGGCAGGAGGCACTTTCCCACATCGGGGTGTAAAACCAGGGCCATAAAACCCTGAGGCCATAAAACCCTGAGGCCATAAAACCCCAGGGCCATAAAACCCCACTGACCTTCGAGCTGTGGGGCTGCAGGAACCCGCAGAATCCTTTGGGGCCAGAGAAATCTTTGGGGTCACCAGAACCCTTTGGGGTTCATAAAATTCTCTGGAGTCCATAAAATCCTTTGGAGTCCATAAAATCTTTGGGGTGGGGCCATAAAATCTTTTGGGGGGGGCTATAAAATCCTTTTTGGGGTCTGTGGAACCCTTTGGGGTCCATAAATTCCTTTTGGGCTCACCAGAACCCTTTGGGGTCCATAAATTCCTTTGGGGGGGCCGTAAAGTCCTTTTGGGGTCTGTGGAACCTTTTGGGGTCAATAGAAGCTGGAGGCCTGCAGAACCCATTGGGGTCTGTAGAACAATTGGGGTCTGCAGGACATTTTGGGGCCATGGAACCCATTGGGGTCTGTAGGGTGATTTGGGGTCTGCAGGACATTTTGGGGTCTGCAGGATGATTTGGGGTCTGCAGGACTCTGGGGTCTGTAGGACATTTTGGGGTTTGTAGGACCCATTGGGGTCTGTAGGATATTTTGGGGCCATGGAACCCATTGGGGTCTCTAGGACTCTTTGGGGTCCAGAAGACACTTTGGGCTCTGCAGGACCTTTTGGGGTCTGTAGGATGTTTTAGGGTCTGCAGGACACTTTGGGACCATGGAACCCATTGGGGTCTGTAGGACATTTTAGGGTCTATAGGACATTTTGGGGTCTGGAGGGCCCGTTGGGCTCTGTAGGATGATTTGGGGTCTGCAGGACACTCTGGGGCCATGGAATCCTTTAGGATCCACAGATCCCATTGATCTCCAGGGATCCCCGATGTCCCCAGTGCTGTCCCTCACTGGGTGACGGTGACACTGACCCAGTGCCAGGCCTTGCTCAGGACCCTGCTGTGTCCACGATGTCCTGATGTCCCCAAGGATGTCCCTCACTTGGTGATGGTGACGTTGACTCGGTGCCAGGCCTTGCTCAGGACACGCGCAGGTTCCAGATGTCCCCAATGTCCCCAATGTCCCCAATGTCCCCAATGTCCCCAATGTCCCCTAGGCTGCAATGGTGCCCCTCACTGGGTGACAGTGACGCTGACGCGGTGCCAGGCGTTGCTGAGGATCCCATGCAGGTTCCAGATGGGCCCCACGGTGTCGGGCTGGACGTCGTACCTCTGATGTCCCCAATGTCCCTGCTGTGTCCCCAGTGTCCCCAATGTCCCTGACTTGGTGACAGTGACGCTGACGCGGTGCCAGGCGTTGCTCAGGACCCCGCGCAGGTTCCAGATGGGCCCCACGGTGTCGGGCTGGACGTCGTACCTCTGATGTCCCCAATGTCCCTGCTGTGTCCCCAATGTCCCCAATGTCCCTGCTGTGTCCCCAGTGTCCCCAGTGTCCCTCACTTGGTGACAGTGACGCTGACGCGGTGCCAGGCGTTGCTCAGGACCCCGCGCAGGTTCCAGATGGGCCCCACGGTGTCGGGCTGGACGTCGTACCTCTGATGTCCCCAATGTCCCTGCTGTGTCCCCAATGTCCCCAATGTCCCTGCTGTGTCCCCAGTGTCCCCAGTGTCCCTCACTTGGTGACAGTGACGCTGACGCGGTGCCCAGGGACACGTCCACCTGCCACAGATAGGGCTAATTAGTGCTAGTTCATTAGCATAGAGCCACGGCCGGCCCGTCCAGGGACACGTCCACCTGCCAGGACAGAGATAATTAGTGTGGAGATGGCTAATTCATGTCAATTAGCATTAATTCATTAGCATAGAGCCGCATCCAGCCGCTGTCCAGCGACACATCTCCCTTTCCCCATTTTCCCCATCCCCATTCCCTACCCCATCTTCCCCCCATCCTCGTTCCCCATCCCTGTTTCCCTCACCCCATTGCCCATCCCCCTCGTTTCCACCATTCCCATTCCCATCCTTGCCCCATTCCCCATCCC
>NW_005054821.1:49863-55549 GCF_000277835.1 Geospiza fortis
TTGTCCCCAAACCCCCCACCCCGGTCCCGTTGGTTTTCCCGCAACCCCAACGGGGTCCCGCTTCTCCCTGCCTCAGCCCCACCCCGCTCCCGGTTTTCCCGCCCCGTTCCCATCCCGGTTGTTCCCGTTCCCGGTTGTTCCCGCTCCCGGTTGTCCCCGCCGCGCACCTGCGTAACGGTTCCGGTCCCGCGATGTCCCTGGGGGCGCGGCCGCTTTAAGAGGGGGGCAATGGGCGTGGCCTCGTGGAGGACGCGACCCACCTGGTCACGCCCCTTTGTTTACTTTACGGGGGCCTAGTGGGCGTGGCCTCGCCCAGGGTGGGCCCCACCACCGCCGGTTTAAAGCGGCAACACCACGCGAAGCCCCGGGGGTCTTCAAGTGGCCCCGCGGATTTAAAGGGGCAGCGCCGCCCGAAATTCCCTGTGGGAATTTGGGGGGAAAAGCGGGGAAAAAGGGAAAAAACCGGGAAAAAACAGGAGCTGCCAGGCAGCTGTGAACTCTGATAAGCGTTATCAGGGCAGGGCCGCGATCTGGCAGCGGCTGCTGGCACCGGGTGGCCCCGGTGTTGCCGCCTGTCCCCTCCCTGAGCACAAAAAAAGTTGGGAATTTTCGCTTTTTTGGGATTTTTTTCCTTGTTTTTTTGTGTCCTTGTTGGTTTTTTTTGTTTTTTGTTTTTACTTTACATTAAATACATGGGTAAATCAGCGTCCCGAGGGTGTGGTTACCACGATTGTTATTTCACGGCGAGGGAGGAGCTTCCCCAAAGCAAAGGAAAACAAAAAACCAACGGAAATGAACCGAAAAGAGAAAGAAAATCCGAGGGGAAAAGAAAGAAAAATAAAGGGGAAAAAAGGAAAGAAAAGGGTGGCAGGAGCTGCGGTGTCCCCGTTTGGGCCAGCACTTTGGGGACAGCGATGTCACCAAGTCCAGAGGCTCTGGAGCACCGGGAATGTCACCAAAGTGGCCCCGAGAATGTCCCCGAGGTGGCTCCGGGAGTGTCCCCAAGGCGGCCCTGGGAATGTCCCCGAGGTGTCCCCAGGGTGGCCTTGGGAGTGTCCCTGGGAGTGTCCCCAAGATGTCCCTGGGAGTGTCCTCAAGGTGTCCCCAGGGGTGGGGACAGGGCAAGGACGCTGCGGGCTCTGTCACCACCCTGGGGACGCCAATGTCACCAATTCCAGAGGCTCTGGAGCACTGGGAATGTCCCCGGGAGTGTCCCCAAGGTGTCCCCAGGGGCTTCATACAGGACCGGGTCCCTCCACCCCAAAGCCGCCACCCCCCGTGCCTGAGGGGACAATTCTGGGTGTCCCCAAGTCGGGGTGTCCCCAAATTTTGAGGTGCCACCACTTTGGGGTGTCCCAAATTCGGGGTGTCACCCTTTCGATGTCCCAAATTTTGGGGTGTCCCTGCTCGGGTGGCAGCACCCCAGGTGTCCCCTGGACAGGGTGGGGACACCGAGGGCCCAGAAGGGACAAGGACAAAGGGACAAAGGGCAGCGGGTGGCACTGCTGTCCCCTCATTGTCCCCTCACTGCCACCCCAGGGACACGGGGACAGAGCCAGGGGACATTGGAGCATAAAGTGCAAAAGGGACAGGGACAAACTGGGGGCACTGGGAGGGCACTGGGGGGACACCTGAGGGGTGGCCGTGGCTGGGGTCACCTGGGGACATCGAGGCCACCACTGGGACCACTGAGGGGACATCAGGGCCACCATGGCTGGGACGACCTCAGGGCCACCACTGGGACCACTGAGGGGACATCAGGGCCACCATTGGGATCATTGAGGGGACATCACGGCCACCACTGGGACCACCTGGGGGACACCGAGGCCACCACTGGGACCACTGAGGGGACATCGAGGCCACCATGGCTGGGACACCCAGGGGACATCATGGTCACCACTGGATCACCAGGGGACATCAAGGCCACCCTTAGGACCACCTGGGGGATGTCACCTGGGGGGTGACCATGGCCAGGGTGACCGTGGGGACATCCTAGCAAAGCCACCCCAGCTCCCACAGCAGTGTCCCCTCAGTGTCCCCAGGTGTCCCCAGGCACTCGGGCTCTCACACGGCGCCACCGCAGCTCCTGTCCCACGGGGAGCCACCAAAACCCCCCAGAGATCCCAGGGGGATCCCGGGACCCCCAAATCCCGGGATCCAGGAGGATCTGGGGGGGGATCCAGGAGGGATCCACAGGGGGCTCTGGGACCCCCAGATCCAGGAAAGATCCACGAGGAGCAACCAAAACCCCCCAGAGATCCCTGCTGGGCCCGGGGACCCCCAGCTCCTGGGATCCAGGGGGATCCGGGGGGATCCAGGGGGGATCTGGGGGTGGCCAAGCGCCCGAGGCCCCGCGGGGTCCCTGGGAGTCCAGGCCCGGCCCCGGTGCTGCCAGAGAGGGATCGGGGATCTGGCACCGGGATCTGAGGGATCCAGGAGGGGCTGGTGGAGCCAGAGGGGATCTGGTGAATCCCAAAGGGATCTGGTGGAGCCAGGAGGAGTCTGGAGGATCCAGGGGGGATCTGAAGAATCCGTGTGAAATCTGGAAGGTCCAGGAGGGATCTGCAGGATCCAGGAGGGATCTGGAGGATCCTGGTGGAATCTGGAGCATCTGTGTGAGATCTGCAGGATCCAGGAGAGATGTGGAGGATCCAGGTGGGATCTGAAGGATCCGTGTGAAATCTGGAAGGTCCGGCTGGGATCTGGTGGATCCAGGAGGGATCTGGTGCCGAGGTGGAGCCTTGGAAGCTTCAGAAAGTGCTGTGCGAGAGCTCGGGGAGAGTCCCAGGGCGGAGATGGAGCTGGGATCCAGGCTGGGATCTGGTGGGATCTGGGCTGGATCTGGGCTGGGATCTGGTGGGATCTGGGCTGGATCTGGGCTGTGATCCCAGTGGATCCTGGCAGATCCCGTGGATCCCTCAGTTGCTGCAGCACTGCCCACGGCCTTGCGGGCTGGATCTGGGTTCAGTCCTGGTGGATCTTGGTTCAATCCTGGTTGGATCTGGGTTCAATCCCAGCTCTGACCCCGGGGGATCCCAGCAGATCCCAGCAGATCCCTCAGTTGCTGCAGCTGCGGGCTGGATCTGGGTTCAGTCCTGGTGGATCCTGGCTGTGATCCTGGCTGGATTTGGGCTGGATCCCAGCTCTGATCCTGGTGGATCCCTCAGTTGCTGCAGCACCAGCCCCAGCCCTGTGAGCTGGATCTGGGTTCAATCCTGGCTGCAATCCTGGGTTGATCCCAGTGGATCCTGGCTGGATCTGGGTTCGATCCTGGTGGATCCTGGCTGGATCTGGGCTGGATCCTGGCTGTGATCCCAGCCCTGATCCCATCAGATCCCGTGGATCCCTCAGTTGCTGCAGCACTGCCCGCTGCCCTGCTGGCTGGGTCTGGGTTCAGTCCTGGCTGGATCTGGGCTGGATCCCAGCTGGATCTGGGTTCAATCCCAGCTCTGACCCCAGTAGATCCCAGTAGATCCCAGTGGATCCCTCAGTTGCTGCAGCACTGCCCGCGGCCCTGCGGGCTGGATCTGGGTTCAGTCCTGGTGGATCTTGGTTCAATCCTGGTTGGATCTGGGTTCAATCCCAGCTCTGACCCCAGCAGATCCCAGTGGATCCCTCAGTTGCTGCAGCACTGCCCGCTGCCCTGCTGGCTGGATCTGGGTTCAGTCCTGGTGGATCTTGGTTCAATCCTGGTTGGATCTGGGTTCAATCCCAGCTCTGACCCCAGCAGATCCCAGTGGATCCCTCAGTTGCTGCAGCACTGCCCGCTGCCCTGCTGGCTGGATCTGGGTTCAGTCCTGGTGGATCTTGGTTCAATCCTGGTTGGATCTGGGTTCAATCCCAGCTCTGACCCCAGCAGATCCCAGTGGATCCCTCAGTTGCTGCAGCACTGCCCGCTGCCCTGCTGGCTGGATCTGGGTTCAGTCCTGGTGGATCTTGGTTCAATCCTGGTTGGATCTGGGTTCAATCCCAGCTCTGACCCCAGCAGATCCCAGTGGATCCCTCAGTTGCTGCAGCACTGCCCGCTGCCCTGCTGGCTGGATCTGGGTTCAGTCCTGGTGGATCTTGGTTCAATCCTGGTTGGATCTGGGTTCAATCCCAGCTCTGACCCCAGCAGATCCCAGTGGATCCCTCAGTTGCTGCAGCACTGCCCGCTGCCCTGCTGGCTGGATCTGGGTTCAGTCCTGGTGGATCTTGGTTCAATCCTGGTTGGATCTGGGTTCAATCCCAGCTCTGACCCCAGCAGATCCCAGTGGATCCCTCAGTTGCTGCAGCACTGCCCGCTGCCCTGCTGGCTGGATCTGGGTTCAGTCCTGGTGGATCTTGGTTCAATCCTGGTTGGATCTGGGTTCAATCCCAGCTCTGACCCCAGCAGATCCCAGTGGATCCCTCAGTTGCTGCAGCACTGCCCGCTGCCCTGCTGGCTGGATCTGGGTTCAGTCCTGGTGGATCTTGGTTCAATCCTGGTTGGATCTGGGTTCAATCCCAGCTCTGACCCCAGCAGATCCCAGTGGATCCCTCAGTTGCTGCAGCACTGCCCGCTGCCCTGCTGGCTGGATCTGGGTTCAGTCCTGGTGGATCTTGGTTCAATCCTGGTTGGATCTGGGTTCAATCCCAGCTCTGACCCCAGCAGATCCCAGTGGATCCCTCAGTTGCTGCAGCACTGCCCGCTGCCCTGCTGGCTGGATCTGGGTTCAGTCCTGGTGGATCTTGGTTCAATCCTGGTTGGATCTGGGTTCAATCCCAGCTCTGACCCCAGCAGATCCCAGTGGATCCCTCAGTTGCTGCAGCACTGCCCGCTGCCCTGCTGGCTGGATCTGGGTTCAGTCCTGGTGGATCTTGGTTCAATCCTGGTTGGATCTGGGTTCAATCCCAGCTCTGACCCCAGCAGATCCCAGTGGATCCCTCAGTTGCTGCAGCACTGCCCGCTGCCCTGCTGGCTGGATCTGGGTTCAGTCCTGGTGGATCTTGGTTCAATCCTGGTTGGATCTGGGTTCAATCCCAGCTCTGACCCCAGCAGATCCCACGGGCACGGGCAAACGTCTCCTGAGGGGGGATTGGAGCCTGAGACCCCTCCTCAAATAATCTGAAACCCCTGAGACCCCTCCCCAAATAGTCTGAGACCCCTGAGACTCCTCCTCAAAAATCCTCAGAGCCCTGAGATCCCCAGATGCCCCTGCAGCTCCTTCACCCAGCGCCAAGCAAAGGCAAACGTCTCCTGAGAGGGGGGATTGGAGCCTGAGACCCCTCCTCAAATAACCTGAAACTCCTGAGACCCCTCCTCAAATAGTCTGAGATCCCTGAGACCCCTCCTCAAATAATCTGAAACCCCTCCTCAAAAATCCTGAAACTCCTGAGACCCCTCCTCAAATCCCCTGAGAACCCCAGACCCCCCTGCAGCTCCTTCACCCAGCCCCGGGTGTGGGCAAACGTCTCCTGGGAGGGGGATTGGAGCCTGAGACCCCTCCTCAAATAATCTGAGACCCCTGAGACCCCTCCTCAAATAACCTGAGACCCTTCCTCAAATATCGCAAGACCCTCCCCTCAAATCAAGCACCATGAGACCCCTCCTCAAATCCCCTGAGATCACCACGATGGCAGCCTGGGCCCCCTGGTAGTGACCCCTGAGACCACCCCCAAAAACCCCCAGATCCCGCCCCAAACCCCCTCAGGACCCCCCCAAACC
>NW_005054821.1:55801-59529 GCF_000277835.1 Geospiza fortis
CGGGGCCCCCCCCCCTGTGCAACCACCCCAACCACAGGGCCACCACTGTGTCACCAGCCCAGCCAGGGACACCTCACTGCACCCCAAACCCGGACAGACACACGGACTGCGTCAGGAACGCCGCTGGGGACAGCGACAGGGTCACCAGAGTGTCACCAACCCACCCAGGGAGCCACCACTGTGTCACCAACCCAGCCACAGAGCCACCACTGGGTCACCAGCCCACCCAGGGAGCCACCACTGTGTCACCAACCCAACCACAGGGCCACCACTGTGTCACCAGCCCAGCCAGGGACACCTCACTGCACCCCAAACCCGGACAGACACACAGACTGCGTCAGGAACACTGCTGGGGACAGGGTCAGGGTCACCAGAGTGTCACCAACCCAGCCACAGAGCCATCACTGGGTCACCAACCCAGCCACAGAGCCACCACTGGGTCACCAGCCCACCCAGGGAGCCACCACTGTGTCACCAACCCAACCACAGGGCCACCACTGTGTCACCAGCCCAGCCAGGGACACCTCACTGCACCCCAAACCCGGACAGACACACGGACTGCGTCAGGAACGCCGCTGGGGACAGGGACAGTGTCACCAGAGTGTCACCAGAGTGTCATCAGCCCAGCCAGGGACAGCCCAGTGTGTCCCCACCCTGCCAAAGGACACCTCAGGGTGTCACAAACCCTTCCAAAAAGCCCTCCCTGCACCCCAAATCCCACCCTGGGATCCCCCAAATCCCACCCTGGCCAGCTCCAGATCCCCCAGACCCCTTTGGGGTCCCCCAGACCCCTCGGGGATCCCGGCTCACCGCCGATGGTGCTCTCCCGGTACTCGTGGAACCGGCCCTTGACGAAGCCCATCCTACACCCCAAATCCCACCTGGGATCACCCCAAATCCACCCTGGACAGCCCCAAATCCCTTTTGGGACCCGCAGACCCCTTTGGGATCCCGGCTCACCGCCGATGGTGCTCTCCCGGTACTCGTGGAACCGGCCCTTGACGAAGCCCATCCTACACCCCAAATCCCACCTGGGATCACCCCAAATCCACCCTGGACAGCCCCAAATCCCTTTTGGGACCCGCAGACCCCTTTGGGATCCCGGCTCACCGCCGATGGTGCTCTCCTGGTACTCGTGGAACTGGCCCTTGACGAAGCGCAGCACCAGGCTGGACTTGCCCACGGCCGACTCTCCCAGTAGCACCAGTTTGAACTGGCAGATCTTACTGGGCTGCGAGTGCCCGTTGGGCCGCTGGGCCCCGCGCGCGGCCATGGCCGGGCTGGGCGCGACGGCACCGCGGTCCTGGGGACAGACAGGGTGGCACGGGGTCAGCAAGGGGGGTAACCCGGATGGGATGGGGTCAGAGCGGGATAACCCAACAGGGATGGGGTCAACCAAACTGGGATGGGGTAACCCAACTGGGATGGGGTCAGAACGGGATAACCCAACTGGGATGGGCTCAGAACGGGGGGTAACCCAACTGGGATGGGATCACCCCAACTGGGATGGGGTCAGAACGGGATAACCCAACTGGGATGGGGTAACCCCAACTGGGATGGGGTCAGAACACCGGGATAACCCGACTGGGATGGGGTCAGAATGGGGGATAACCCAACTGGGATGGGATCAACCCAGCTGGGATGGGGTCAGAACACTGGGATGGGGTCAGAACACTGGGATCGACCCTCTGGGATGGGATCAACTCAACTGGGATGGGATCAGAACACTGGGATAACCCAACTGGGATGGGGTCAGAACAGGGGGATCGACCCTCTGGGATGGGATCACCCTACTGGGATAACCCAACCGGGATAGGATCAGAACACTGGGATAACCCAACTGGGATGGGGTCAGACTAACTGGGATGGGGTCAACCCAGCTGGGATGGGGTCACTGGGATGGGATAACCCAACTGGGAGGGAGTCAACCCAGCTGGGATGGGGTCAGAATGGGGGGTAACCCAACTGGGATGGGGTCACAACACCACGATCGACCCTCTGGGATGGGATCAACTCAACTGGGATGGGATAACCCAACTGGGATGGGCTCAAAACATGGGATAATCCAACTGGGATGGAGACGGGGTCAGCACGTGGGATGACCCAAGTGGGATGGGATCACCCTACTGGGATAACCCAGCTGGGATGGGGTCAGAACACTGGGATGGGATCAGCACTCCAAGGTCAATCCCCTGGGATGGCATCACCCAACTCTGATGGGATCACCCAACTGGGATGGGATCACCGCATCGGGATCACCCCATCGGGATCACCCCATCGGGACGGGACGGGCTGGCCACCCGGGGGATCCCAAACTCTGGGGGAAGCCTCAGTTCTGAGGGATCCAAAAACTCTGAGCGACTCCAAATTCCGGGGGGAGGATCCCAAATTCTGGGAGAGCCCTCATTGTGGGCAATCCCAAATTACAAGGGAGGCTCAATTCTGAAGGATCCCAAATTCTGAGCAATTCCAAATTCCAGGGAATCCCAGATCCTGGGAGAGCCCCAGATCTGGGCAGGGATCCCAAATTCTGAGCAATCCAACAGTCTGGGGAGATCCCAAATTCCAGGGAATCCCAAATTCCAGGGAATCCCAAATCCTGGGGCATCCCCAGCTCTGGGCAGGGATCAAACCCCTCCATAACGAGTGGGAAAAACCCCAAAAGTGTAAGGAAAACATTCCCAAAATAGGAATGAGGGTGGAAAACGCCCCCCAAAGAGGGGGGAACACCCCAATAATGGGGAGGGGATGGGAAGAACAAACCAAACAGGGAAAAAATCCCAATAATGAAGAATGGGCGAGGAAAAAACCCCAAAATAGGGGAGAAACCTCAATAATGGGGAAGGGGTGGGATAAACACCCCCAAAACAGGGGAAAAAAACCAAATAATGGGGAGGGAACAGAAAAAAAAACCAAAACAGGGAAAAAACCCCAAATAATGGGGAGGGAACAGGAAAAAACCACCCAAAACTGGAGAAAAACCCAAATAATGGGGAGGGGGTCAAACCCCCCCCAAAATGGGGGCTCGCCCTCCCACCGAAGCAGCGCCGCTCCCCAAGCCCTCACGGAGGGAGGCGGGACTAGGCAGGGTGTGGACCAATGAGCGAAGAGCCCGCCTTTGCGCTCCGCCAATGGGAAGCGAGGAGGGCACCGCCCCGCAGAGCTCCACCAATAGGTAGACGAGAAGAGGAGATGGACAGCAGGGCGGCCAATAAGGAGGAGAGAAAGCGTGGCCAATGGGGAGAAGGGAAGGCGGTGAGGAGGAGGGGTTTGGGGTGAGTGATACAGCAGGCTACCAATGGGAAGTGGAGATGCGCAGGAGGGCGGGGCGAACAACAAATAAGGTGACCGGAGGGGGCAGAGCCCCGCTGCTGCATCACCCAATGAAAAGGCGGGCGGAAATGAAGTCTCACCCAATCAGGGGAAGCGCTGGCTTTGATTGACAGCGAGGACAGCCGGGACCGCTCAAGCTGAGGGCGTGGCTTGCACGGACCAATCAGAACGCTCCAATGGTTCGACGGGCGTGGTCATAAACTGGGCGTGGCTTAAGGGTCGGGGGCGTGGCCTGGAAGGTTCCCTCAGGGGGCTCTGGGGACAATTTGGGGACATTTTGGGGGGGTTTGGGGACATTTTTGGGAGGAAGTTTTGGACATTTTGGGGGGGATTTGGGGACATTTGCAGGGATTTTAGGGGTTTTGGGGGAGATTTTTGCACATTTTGGGGGGGGG
>NW_005054821.1:60221-60545 GCF_000277835.1 Geospiza fortis
GATTTTGGGCCCATTTTGGGGCTGATTTGGGGGCCGATTTTGGGGCTGTTTTGAGGGATTTTGGGGCCATTTTGGGGCCGCTTTTGGGGCCATTTTAGGGGCCGATTTTGGGGCCGTTTTGAGGGATTTTGGGCCCATTTTGGGGCCCGTTTTGGGGCCGTTTTGGGGGATTTTGGGGCTGATTTTGGGGGATTTTGGGGCCGGTTTGGGGGATTTGGGGGCGATTTAGGATAATTTTGGGGATTTGGGATCATTTGGGGGATTTGGGGCTGTTTTGAGGGGTTTTAGGGTCGTTTTGGGGGATTTGGGGGCGATTTTGGGCCC
>NW_005054821.1:60711-65701 GCF_000277835.1 Geospiza fortis
GGATTTTGGGGCAATTTAGGGGGATTTGGGATAATTTAGGGGGATTTGGGGATATTTTGGGGCCGTTTTTGGGGTCAGAGGCGCAGGTGGGGCACAGCTCTGGTGACGTCCCTGAAGAAGGGGTGGCCCAGGGCGGCCTTGGCCGAGATTCGCTTGTTGGGGTCGTAGTGCAGCATTTGCTGGGGAGAAAAACGGGGAAATTGGGAAAAAACGGGGGAAAAAACAGGGAAAATGGGAAAAAAAATGGGGAGAAAAGGGGGAAAATTGGGAAAAACCAGGGCGAAGTGGGGAAAATTGGGAAAAAAGAGAGATGTGGGGGAAAAGGTGGGGAAAATGGGGAAAAAATGAGGGGAAAGTGGGAAAAATCAAGGAAAAATTGGGGGAAAAACGGGAAAATCATGGGAAAAGTGGGAAAATTGGGAAAAGTGGGAGAAATCAAGGAAAAAGTGGGAAAAATCAGGGGAAATCAAGGAAAAGTTGGAGAAAAATCAGGGGAAAGTGGGGAAAATCAAGGAAAAAGTGGGAAAAAGCAAGGAAAAATTGGGGAAAATGTGGAAAAAATAATGGAAAAATCAGGGAAGAATTGGGGGAAAATCAGAGAAAAGTGGGGAAAATAAAGGAAAAATTGGGGAAAAGTGGGAAAAAGTGGGGAAACTCAAGGAAAAATCAGAGAAAAATGGGGAAAAATCAGGAAGAAGTGGGAAAAATTGGGGAAAAAATGGGAAAAAAATCACTAGGAAGTGGGAAAAATTGGGGAAACTCAAGGAAAAATTGGGAAAAAATCAGGAAGAAGTGGAAAAAATTGGGGAAAATCAAGGAAAAATGGGAAAAAAATCAGGAAGAAGTGGGAAAAATCAAGGAAAATCAAGGAAAATATGGGGAAAAGTGGGAAAAAGTGGGGAAACTCAATGAAAAAGAGAAAAATGGGGAAAAATCAGGAAGAAGTGGGAAAAATTGGGCAAAAATCAGGAAAAAGTGGGAAAAATCTAGAAAAATCAAGGAAAAAATGGGAAAAAATCAGGAAGAAGTGGGAAAAATTGGGGAAAAGTGGGCAAAAGTGGGAAAAATTGGGGAAACTCAAGGAAAATTTGGGAAAAAATCAGGAAGAAGTGGAAAAAATTGGGGAAAATCAAGGAAAAATGGGAAAAAAATCAGGAAGAAGTGGGAAAAATCAAGGAAAATCAAGGAAAATATGGGGAAAAGTGGGAAAAAGTGGGGAAACTCAAGGAAAAATCAGAGAAAAATGGGGAAAACTCAGGAAGAAGTGGGGAAATTGGGCAGAAATCAGGAAGAAGTGGGGAAAATTGGGGAAACTCAAGGAAAAATCAGGAAAAAGTGGGAAAAAGTGGGGAAACTCAAGGAAAAATCAGAGAAAAATGGGGAAAACTCAGGAAGAAGTGGGGAAAGGGTTTGGGGTTTTGGGGTCGCGTGGCAGAACATGAGGCCATGCAGGAGATGGGACAGGTGACTCTGGGGACATTGGGGACACCAATGGGGACATTCGAGACATCACTGGGGACATGGGGACATCAGGGTCAGACCCCTGAGTGGCCCAGGGGACGCCCAGGGTGGGTTTGGGGTTTTGGGGTCGCGTGGCAGAACATGAGGCCATGCAGGAGATGGGACAGGTGACTCTGGGGACATTGGGGACACCAATGGGGACATTCGAGACATCACTGGGGACATGGGGACATCAGGGTCAGACCCCTGAGTGGCCCAGGGGACGCCCAGGGTGGGTTTGGGGTTTTGGGGTCGCGTGGCAGAACATGAGGCCATGCAGGAGATGGGACAGGTGACTCTGGGGACATTGGGGACACCAATGGGGACATTCGAGACATCACTGGGGACATGGGGACATCAGGGTCAGACCCCTGAGTGGCCCAGGGGACGCCCAGGGTGGGTTTGGGGTTTTGGGGTCGCGTGGCAGAACATGAGGCCATGCAGGAGATGGGACAGGTGACTCTGGGGACATTGGGGACACCAATGGGGACATTCGAGACATCACTGGGGACATGGGGACATCAGGGTCAGACCCCTGAGTGGCCCAGGGGACGCCCAGGGTGGGTTTGGGGTTTTGGGGTCGCGTGGCAGAACATGAGGCCATGCAGGAGATGGGACAGGTGACTCTGGGGACATTGGGGACACCAATGGGGACATTCGAGACATCACTGGGGACATGGGGACATCAGGGTCAGACCCCTGAGTGGCCCAGGGGACGCCCAGGGTGGGTTTGGGGTTTTGGGGTCGCGTGGCAGAACATGAGGCCATGCAGGAGATGGGACAGGTGACTCTGGGGACATTGGGGACACCAATGGGGACATTCGAGACATCACTGGGGACATGGGGACATCAGGGTCAGACCCCTGAGTGGCCCAGGGGACGCCCAGGGTGGGTTTGGGGTTTTGGGGTCGCGTGGCAGAACATGAGGCCATGCAGGAGATGGGACAGGTGACTCTGGGGACATTGGGGACACCAATGGGGACATTCGAGACATCACTGGGGACATGGGGACATCAGGGTCAGACCCCTGAGTGGCCCAGGGGACGCCCAGGGTGGGTTTGGGGTTTTGGGGTCGCGTGGCAGAACATGAGGCCATGCAGGAGATGGGACAGGTGACTCTGGGGACATTGGGGACACCAATGGGGACATTCGAGACATCACTGGGGACATGGGGACATCAGGGTCAGACCCCTGAGTGGCCCAGGGGACGCCCAGGGTGGGTTTGGGGTTTTGGGGTCGCGTGGCAGAACATGAGGCCATGCAGGAGATGGGACAGGTGACTCTGGGGACATTGGGGACACCAATGGGGACATTCGAGACATCACTGGGGACATGGGGACATCAGGGTCAGACCCCTGAGTGGCCCAGGGGACGCCCAGGGTGGGTTTGGGGTTTTGGGGTCGCGTGGCAGAACATGAGGCCATGCAGGAGATGGGACAGGTGACTCTGGGGACATTGGGGACACCAATGGGGACATTCGAGACATCACTGGGGACATGGGGACATCAGGGTCAGACCCCTGAGTGGCCCAGGGGACGCCCAGGGTGGGTTTGGGGTTTTGGGGTCGCGTGGCAGAACATGAGGCCATGCAGGAGATGGGACAGGTGACTCTGGGGACATTGGGGACACCAATGGGGACATTCGAGACATCACTGGGGACATGGGGACATCAGGGTCAGACCCCTGAGTGGCCCAGGGGACGCCCAGGGTGGGTTTGGGGTTTTGGGGTCGCGTGGCAGAACATGAGGCCATGCAGGAGATGGGACAGGTGACTCTGGGGACATTGGGGACACCAATGGGGACATTCGAGACATCACTGGGGACATGGGGACATCAGGGTCAGACCCCTGAGTGGCCCAGGGGACGCCCAGGGTGGGTTTGGGGTTTTGGGGTCGCGTGGCAGAACATGAGGCCATGCAGGAGATGGGACAGGTGACTCTGGGGACATTGGGGACACCAATGGGGACATTCGAGACATCACTGGGGACATGGGGACATCAGGGTCAGACCCCTGAGTGGCCCAGGGGACGCCCAGGGTGGGTTTGGGGTTTTGGGGTCGCGTGGCAGAACATGAGGCCATGCAGGAGATGGGACAGGTGACTCTGGGGACATTGGGGACACCAATGGGGACATTCGAGACATCACTGGGGACATGGGGACATCAGGGTCAGACCCCTGAGTGGCCCAGGGGACGCCCAGGGTGGGTTTGGGGTCACGTGGCAGAACACCAGGTCCTATAGCAGCTGGAACAGGTGACTCTGGGGACAGCAGGGACATCACTGGGGACATTGGGGACACCATTGGGGACATTGGAGACATCACTGGGGACATCAGGGTCAGACCCCTGAGTGGCCCAGGGGACGCCCAGGGTGGGTTTGGGGTTTTGGGGTCGCGTGGCAGAACATGAGGCCATGCAGGAGATGGGACAGGTGACTCTGGGGACAGCGGGGACACCGTTGGGGACATCACTGGGGACATCCCCAGAGAGACCCAAGTGACCCCTGAGTGACCCAAGGGACCCCCAGGGTGGGTTTGGGGTTTTAGGGTCCCCAATGTCCCCCCCAGGTGTTTTATGGGACCCCTCAATGTCCCTCCCTGGGTTTGAGGGTCCCCAATGTCCCCCATGTATTTTAGGGATCCCCAGGAGGTTTAGGGTCCCCAATCAATGTCCCCCCCAGGTTTTAGGGTCTCCCCAGGTGTTTTAGGGCCCCCATGGGTTTTAGGGCCCCCTAAAGGGGCAGCCCCACCTTGATGAGCGGCAGCGCGATCCCGCTGAGCGACGAGGAGTCCATGAACTTCTTCAGGTCCTGGTGCAGGAACTCGAACACCAGGTACAGCTTGTTCTCCGTGTGGATGACATCCAGGAGCCTGGGGGGACATGGGGACATGGCCTGGGACAGAGGGACAGCCATGGGGACAGGGACATGGGGACAGGGACATGGGGACAGGGACACAGGAACTCGAACACCAGGTACAGCTCGTTCTCCGTGTGGATGACATCCAGCAGCCTGGGGACACATGGGGACAGCTTGGGGACATGGGGACAGCACCTGGGAACAGCTTGGGGACATGGGGATGGCTTGGGGACATGAGGACAGGGACACACAGACAGCCCTGGGACACAGGGACAGGGACACAGGGGCTTGAGCAGCAGGTACAGCTCGTTCTCCGTGTGGATGACATCCAGGAGCCTGGGGGGACATGGGGACAGCTTGGGGACATGGGGACAGCACCTGGGGACAGCTTGGGGACAGCCATGGGACATGGGGATGGCTTGGGGACATGGGGACAGGGACACACAGACAGCCCTGGGACGCAGGGACAGGGACATGGGGACAGCTTGGGGACAGGGACATGGGGACACCACAGGGCCTGGCACGGCCACAGCACATCCTGGGGACACCCCTGGTCATGGGGGGCTCTCCGTGACCCCCCCAAGACACCCCCAGGACCCTCCTGGGGACCCCCAGAGCCCCTCAGGACCCCCCAG
>NW_005054822.1:0-3187 GCF_000277835.1 Geospiza fortis
TTTTGATACTCGAAGTCCTTGGTTCCCAAGAAAATGTAATAATGCTATGGTGGATTCCCAAACTTTGTTTTTTTCCCGTCCTGAGAGAAGCAAACGTCTACATACTGGATGAGCTTTATCTCAGGTTTGATGGAGAAGAGTTGTTGTACTTCTCCCAAGGCTTGACCAAATAGGTTTGGGGATTTGGAAAACCCTTGGGGTAACCTAGTCAACAGAAACCATTGCTTCCTCCCAGAATTTGGGTCTTCCCATTCAAAGGCAAAGATATCCCAACTTTCCTCCTAGTGGCCAAGTTCAAAAAGCATCTTTTAGGTCTATCACACTAAACCACTGGTGTGCTGAGGGAATTTTACTCAGTACTGTGTAGGGGTTAGGCACTTCTGGGTACCAATTCACTGCTCTTTTGTTTACTTCTTTTAAATCTTGGACAAGCCTGTAAGTCCCATCTGACTTCTTTACTGGTAATATGGGTGTATTATGGGGGGACATACATGGTTCTCAGGTCCCGTCCTCAAGTAGGTCCTGGATCACCAGCTGTAATCCTTGTCTCCCTTTCAGGGAGAGTGGGTATTGTCATACCCAGACTGGATGGCTCTCATCAGTTAATTTTATTACTAAAGGTTTCATGTTCAATATGCCTCAATTTTTTGGTTTTGCCCGCACTATCTCATGAATTTTGCCCTCATCTTCTTCCCTTAATTGGAGAAGCTTAACCACCATTTTTCCTTCCTCTGGGAGTACTCCAACGTCTAAATGCACTTGTAAATCTCGCCCTAATAGATTGCATCCTGCATCTGGAACTAATAGAACATCCCTGATTCCTACTTTATTTGCCCCTTCAAACTTTACTTCCTTTATAACCGAGACCTTGAAACCCTCTCCTTTTGCACCTACTACTTGCATGGTGTCTTGACCTTTTTTGCACACCTTTGGGATTCTACAAACACAAGTTCTTTCAGCCCCTGTGTCTACTAAGAATTCAAATTCTTCCCCCTGAGGGCCTATTTTTAAAGTTATCAAGGGCTCCTGATGGTATTCTGTCTTCAGGAGGTAGAGCCCCTGACTCCCCTAATCATCTTCTTTTTGCTCAATCTCATAGACCTTTAGGTCCTTTTCCTTCTGGGGGAAATTCCTTCTAATATGTCCATTCTCTTTACAGTAAAAGCAGACTGTTCCTAAGTTCCCCTGTTTCCCAAACTCTCCTTTTTGTGCCCAGTCCCAAGGAGCTGCATCCCTCTCCATCTATCTTCCCATACTCAGAATCCCCCTCCCTTACCTGGGTAGTTCTTTATGTGCTGGTTTCCTTCCCTAATGGCAGTTGCCATTATCTTGGCTTTAACCTGGCCTTTTCTTCGTCCCTTTTTACATATACCTTCTGTGCTTCCCTTAAAAGATCTTATAACCTCTTTTCTTGCCAACCATCTACCTTTTCTAACTTTCTCCATATATCTGGCCAGGCATGAGTGACAAACTTTATCTTTAGTAAGATCTGTCCGGCCACTCTGTCAGGGTCAACTCCTGAATACTGCCTTATATTTTTCCTCAACCTTTCTAACCACTCTGTTAGGGTTTCTTCCCTCTTTTGCTACTCATTGAAAGGCTTACAGGCATTTTGATTACGTGGAGCTTCTTTTTGATACCTTTTGTAATCAATGTTCTGTATTCCTCCATGTCTTGCCTTCCCACAGTGCTGTTGTGGTCCCAGTGGGGTGCACTACAGGCATTTTCAGGTCCCCAGGAGGTCCTTGCACATGCTCCCTTTCCCAAATTGGTGTCCCAGACGCCCAGATCATCTGTCTTTCCTCTGGTGTGAACAACAGAGTCATTATTGATTGCATTTCCTCCCATGTATAAATATTGGGCCCCAGAAACTGGTCTAGCTGCTCCGCTAACCCAAGGGGGTCCTCTAATATTCCTTTTAATTCATTTTCTAACATTCTCATGTCAGAGGAACTGAGAGGTACGGTTACGTATCCAATTCCTCCCTGTATCCCCCCCCAGGGGTACTTCCCTCAGGGGGTACTGTCCCAGTGCTTGACTCCCATCCTCTGATCTGCTTTCCTCTCTTTGTGCTACCCTGCTCCTGGTGTTCTAGCTAGGCCCATCAGAGGGTTAGGGAGGTGCAGTTGGGGCCACTGGAAGTTGGGGGGTTAAGTGGTCTAACAGGTCTCACTCTGCATGTTCTGCTACCTTAAACACGCTCACCTTTGAGGGTGAGGTCTCCCCTTCCCAGCAAGCAGCACAGCCACTCTCCTCCGGATTGAATGGTTCCTTAGCTCCTACATACATGTTTAATGCTCAGCATATCCATCCCTGATCTGACCCATACTTCGGCCAGTAGACATGATCACTCCTAATTTCCCTTTGCTTCTACTCTAACCTAGTGAACTGTCTGGAGGGATGCCCATTGGCTCCTCTTCAATCTCTCTTTCTTCCTCTGGGGATTTGCTACTCAGCCATGATCCCATCCTGACCAGCAGATCACAGGTTTTCCCCTGACAGAGCCCACCTCCTTACGAAGGGCGAGGGAATGGGGGAAAAAGAAAGCAGGAAAGAAAAAGGGAGAGGGAAAAAAACAAAAAAGAGTGTTATAAATGATCAATCAAAAAGCCAAATTATCAAAATGCAAAAGATTTTATTTTCCACAACCAAAATATGGTCCTCAAAAACCCACAGCCAAAGAGACAGCGTCAAGCCCAGGATCTGCGCTGGGTGAACCTAGATCTGACCTCTATCGCATCACATCCCCCTCTGTTCACGAGTGCCGCTTCCAGCGAGGCTATTTTATACAGTTTTTTATGCCTGAGGCAGAGGCACCCTGATTTCTTTTGTAAACCTGCATATACATGAGAGTTTCTTTCACTGTGCAGGGCTAGATAATTGCTGTTTCCTGAGCAGTGGCAAACGCTGATCATGTCAGGGCAAGTTGCTTATTCAGATGTATCTTTCCTGCAACTTCTGTTATCTTGATAGATGGTATCAATCGAGCAATGATCACTCTTGGGCATCTCTTGATTACCTGGAGAACGGCAATCATTGTGCTGGCCATGTCTATTAATAGGTAAACAGGGATATTGTTCTCCTGCCACCTTCAGGAATTTCGAGATTCCGAAGTAGACATCTGTCTCTGGGCTGGTTGTGGTCAGAGACTTGTTTGGATTTTTCAATCTTATAAAATACATTCTCT
>NW_005054822.1:4749-9674 GCF_000277835.1 Geospiza fortis
CTTCTTCCTTCTTCTTCATGGGTTTGGGTGGCATTTTGTAATTGGGCAGAAAAGTCTGCATTGTGGGCTCTTTGGGATCAGTTATTGTGTTAAAAGGGAAAATAATCTAGGTGACAGTTCTTAATTGGAGTGTTTAGTCTTAAAAGAGCTTGTAACGAGATTGTTAGCCATTTTGTGCCTTCTAATGAAAAGCTGCCAAACTCACAGTAGTGAGACTGTTTTACTGATAAAAAATAATAAACACTTGAGTCCGAACATGAACTACCATCTCAAGTGCCTTCAATCCAGACCCAGAGAAACCGACAACTGGGACCCCCACAAAGACTGAATAAAGAAAAAAGGTTACGGCACCGGGAGCAAAAGATTTTCCCTGCCATGTGCTCAGTCCCCTCACAATGGATGTTTCCCCTTTTTAACCCTTTAACCCCTCCCAAAGTTCTGTCCATCAACCCCTTCTTCACTGTCCAGTGGTGGAGATCTCTTCCTCAAATCCTGATTGGAGGTCAGATGTCACCATAATGACAAGCTGGCCCTCCAAGATGTCCCAACTCCAGCTGTCCCTTTATAACCACGCGAGGGGGTAAAACATAACTATAAATCTATAAAACTTTTCTTAACTTATATACATGATATTTGTCTATTAATTGTGAGAGTCAATCATCGCATTACTCATCTATCACAGTGGGAAAGTGTCCAACACTGAAATACTGGAAAAGTTAGAAAAAATTCCTGAATTTCATCCGGCTTGGCAACTGACTCACCGGCTGTCCTTTGTACTCGCTTCACCTCTGCTTCATCTTCCTTGTGGACAAAGTGATTCTCCTAGATAAATCCATTGGCACTGATAAAGCACTTATCAATATAGGAGATTTACACACCCATTTCACAAGGTCTTTACCAGAATTACTGAATTCTTTGAATATGTAAAGTGCTATATCAGTGTCATGGCAATTATCTTCCTTTTTAGTTTTTAATCACTCAACACCAGAAACAACATAAAGAGTCTCAACATTAAGGTTTATGGAAAACTTCTTATGTGAGAAGGGAAAAGTCCAAGGCATTTAAAGAAAGCTCCAAATTCTTTTTTCTTTCTGTATATCAGTTTTGATGGATCTCAAACAGCATGATGTGCAGTGGCTGTCACATAACTTCTGTTTGCAATGATTTCTGCAAAAATGGATATTTTATAGCAGACATTTCATAGCTAATGCTTTTTTTTGTTTGTTTCTTTGAGGCATAGTAAAATCCCCCCCAGAGTAAAAAGGGTAAAAGGTGCTTTTCTGTGTCAAGTTAAGGCCAAAGAGAAAAGCTGCTCCGATAAAAAACAAGAAGATAAAGAGGAGACAGTGAAATGAAAACAGAGACACCGCGGGAACAGGACAGGGACACAAGAAATTCCTTCTGATAATGAAAATTAGCAGCAAAAGTCACTGCGAAATTCATAGAAATGAATATGTACGAGCCTATTGTGAAATTGTATGCATATGCATTTGAAAGGGGGATAAAAGGGAGGACTGGGGTTCGCAAAGGTGCGCATGCCCTTTTAAAGAGAGCAGTCTCTCTGTCTCTCTGGCCTGCGTCCAGCGCTGTGAATAAACATACTGGCTCTATAACTTAAAAAAAAAGGTTGTAGAGTTCTTTTTTTTTTTCTCTCTCCGCGAAACATCTTTTCCTGCTGTCCTATACCTTGGTGCCAAGGAAATGGCAAGGATTTTCTAATAGGTATTTTTTATCTCTAATTTCCATGATTTGATGAAAAACTATATTCTGCACTATTCTCAGTCCAGCCTGATATATAAACATTATTCTTGGCTGATAGTCTATGTTTAAGGATGTCATTCACTTGTCAGAGTTTCTAAAGGTTGCATTTTTATACATGCATAGGCATGAATATATTTGGTCTATAGTACTTCCATGTCAATTTTCTTTTTTGAAATTATTTGAAATTTTATAAAAAATCAACCCAAAATACCTTAACGTCAGGCAGACCATAGATATTGGATGTTTTCTGGCCAAATACTGGTATACACATACACATCTGTGTTATAAACGTGCATGTTATATAATAGGACACTGCCTGTACTTGTCTGAGTTGCCTTGGTCCAATTTGTTTCAGGACTCATAGAGTCTGTGCTTTGCTGCCCGCAATGGGCCTTTCAGTTACCAGATCAGTGCAGATAACTCAGCACAGCCCTGTGGTGTTACGGAATGAAGATGCAGGCTTGTGCATGAAAAATAGTTTTCATGGAGATAAACAAGCACTGAAATCAGAGTAACAGGCATTTCTGTGACCAGTTACAGCTCCATTCCAGCTGCACTGAGTTCATTTGGCTTTGTTTGCACTTACATGAAGTCCCATTTAAAATTATAAAAGAAGTATTTTCCCTATTAGGGCTTTAGCCTGTCAAACCTATCAAAACAGAACTTGCTGGAAATTGGAACTCATCTCACAGCTTTTACTCATGCCACTTACATTCCTGAAGTTGAGTTTATGGCTAAGTTACTTGCTGAAGGCCTGTAAAAGTTTTCATTTTTGTCTTGAATGCTCTTTATGGTATTTCATCCTCACCTTAACTCACATCATGCTGCCTGCCCACACATGGCTCCTTCCATGCGATCAGCTCCACCCTTCCTCCTGAGCCACCTCATCACCCTCTTTCACCCAGTGTAGCTGCTACGTGCAACCCTGGACACAGTCATGGTGGCACTGAGGTGGTGGGTCACACCAGCATTATGTATGTGGCTGAGGATCCATTCAGAAAGACTGTAGTGTATTTCCTTCTGTACCTTTCCCTGGACCATTATCTCCCATTTCAACAAAGTTTTTTCCTAGCCAAACTATTTTAACATACTGCTGAACAACACCATGTTGCAGTCTCGTGGCTTTCAGGCACTGGCTGTCTTCTACATGTCCTGTCTTGCTCACCTGTCTGCTGGCATGTCGCAGACATCTTTTCATGAAAAAGCCTTTCCTTAGGATTTTTTCCTCCTGAGAAGCTGAGAGGCCTCAGGAACAAAATGTAAACAATGATTATCTGCTGCTGTGGAATGCAACAGGTGGATCTGTGATTGGTCTCATGTGGTTGTTTGTAATTAATGGCCAATCACAGCCCAGCTGGCTTGGACACAGTGTCCGAGCCACAAACCTTTGTTATGATTTCTTTCTATTCTTGGCTTAGCTAGCCTTCTGATGAGAACCTTTTCTTCTATTCTTTTAGTATAGTTTTAATGTAATATATATAATAAAATAATAAATCAAGCATTCGGAAACATGGAGTCAGATGCTCGTCTCTTCCCTCATCCTAAGACCCCTGTGAACACTGTCACACTGGCATATTAATATTTTTAACCTCATTCATATCTGGGTCTCTCCAGGCACAATACCTCCTGCTCTACACCTTGCAAGTACCTTCACTTCACCCTCACCTTCCCTTCTCTGTTGTGCTGAGGACTCCCAGACACGGTCCACCCTGCTGCAAAAATTTACCAGTTCTTGCCCTGCACATCCCTGTGCCTCAGCAGACCTCCATATCTCCAATGAAGCTTCAAGGTCTTGCAAGAAGAGCACTGCAAGAGACATGCAAATGTGAAGGGCATTGAGGGGAAGCCGTGTGAGGACCGCCTGAGGTCACTTGGTCTCTTCAGCCTGGAGGAGACAAAGGGGAGACCTCGTCATGGTCTCCAGCTTCCTCACAAGGGGAAGTGGAGAGGCTAATATGGGAAACATGTATGTTTATGAAAAATCAGAATTTTAGAAGCATATAATGTACTTAAGCAGGTAGAAGAAAACAGAAATATATATAGCTTATTTAGCAAGTTTGCAAAATTACAGAACACAGTTTGTAACAGGAATGTAACTTGCTAAGTAAAGACAACTTGCAACAGAACTCCTAAGAATTTAGTTGCTAGGTAAAGGCCATAAAGATAAGAAAACGCAGAAAAGCAAGACTCAAGTATTGTTTAAACCCATAAGGAAGAACCTTTTGCTTAAGGAAGCAGGCTCCTAGTTTTGGCCAGGACAAACTGACCTGGGAATTAGTGAAACCTCCACCACGCCTAAAGACGAGGTCAAGCAGCAAACACCTGAGGAAGACCTCTTACTTCATTAAGAAGGCCCCTGCCCACAACCCCCAGGGGGTGTGGCACCACAGAAGACTAATTATAATATGAAGTGCAAGGAGGCAGAGAATGGGCAAGCAATGGGCGGGCAGAGAGGTGTGGGCTTGTGGGACACGCGTGTACTTAAACCTGAAACCTGTCTCACCAGGTATGCGTTTATGGTGGAAATATCCCCCATGCGTCCCAGCTGGAATAAAATATACCTGCTTTACAATTTTAATTGTACGGTCCTTATTCACCAAGTCAGTTTTGGTGACCGCGGCAGGACTCTCTTCATCTGGCTGCAGGATCACCCAGGAAGTGGATGTCCTAGCCATGGCCTGGGTCTTTTCCAGAGGACCTCCATTCCCTGGCTGCTCACTACAGGGGCAAACAAGAGCCTTCCATACAGTGGATAAGGTACATTTTACTGGGATTAAGGGGGGCACAAGGTATTGTTATAAATGATTAAATCTGTAGCCAATTTATAAAAAAATCAACAAAAATTTATTAGGTCAAATAACAAAAAAATATAAAATTTCAAAATCTCACCACAGCCAAGTCAGCTTCAGTCCCGGGAGCAGCCGCTGGGTGCCTTGGGTTCTTGCTGACAGAACGACAGCTTTTCCCCAAAGTGCACACCGAATGCTCACAGGAGCCAGTTTATATACATTTTATTCTGCCTGAGGCAGAGATGCCCACATATTCCTTTGTGTCCCTTTACATGTAAAGTTGAATCCATACATGTGTAGAAACAAACAAAGATGAAGTCTGGACCCAGACGAGTGTCTGAGCACCCAGGCAGAAGATGTATTCACATGGAATAG
>NW_005054822.1:10026-15980 GCF_000277835.1 Geospiza fortis
GTTTTATTGAAATGACCACAACAGAAATGCGTTGGTGAGGGGGAACCGAGGAAAAAAGGAGAAGAAAAGGAAAAGAGGGAGGAAAGGAGGGGGATGGGTATAGCTACTGAAACATGGTGCTGCTTTTATTCTTCGAGGTCCAGCCGTCGAAAGCTCACCAGGCCACGTCCGGGGAGATCTCAAAGGCATGGCTGAACTGGACCCCATTAGACTATTTTTCGTTGGGCGAAGGGAGGTGGTTTCTCAGCCAAAACAAAGGTCTTGCACAGGGGCTTCTTGTCTTGATACACAGAGTCCAAGCCAAGCGACAGGCAAGAACCATTGTTTTCATGGCTCAGTGCTCGCACCTGCGCTTACTCTGGGCAGCTTTTTCTTGCACAGGGGCTTCTTGTCTTGATCCCTTGACGAAGAGGCCCGCATCTCTGCTTGTCTGTCACGATGGTTGAAGGCGGGCGAGAGGGGTCTTCTTTTGGAAAAGGGACCACCCCCACAGCTCAAACCAGCCAGGCCAGGAGGTGGGGAGAAAGTCCAGGTCCATTGTTCAGAAAAGGGCAGAATGTCCCTTCAAGTTCAGCGTGGCGTGTAGCAGATAACACCTGTGGAAACAGTGAGCTAAGAGGCACATGACTCCCTTCCCCCCCCACTGGCTCAACAGTCTTTAACTTTTCGGTGGTCTTCATGGCAATCGTGAGGCAAAAATGAAGGATATTTCGGACAGACTCTCACATATGCCTATAAAATGCTGGGGACATCTGTGCTTGGCAAAGGCAGCATGTCAGAGACATCTGACATTACAGTGCTGACTTCTTGGAAAGAGTTTTGGGAAGCCGGCAAGGAGGGTTTCTGCTGACCACACAGGATGGCCGCTAGCGAGCTTTGGGGTAGCTCGAGCCGAACCCAAGGTATTATCAGTATTTTCTATAACTTTGCTGCTATACTGCCATAAAAATCCTTTATAAATTGTGTTTGTTGGGGAACTATATTAATAAGTGGTGGGATATATGGTGTTTTGTATCTGTGTCACTTTAATTCTTGGTAGTGGAAATTTTGGTTCTGGGTAATTTAGCCTTTCATTTTTGTGGTAACTATAATTACAATGGAAATCCAGCAGAGTAAGGAAGTATCCAAGAAAAGCCCTTTAAAAGGTATACTAGCCCATTGGAAGGAAATTGTGGATATGGGAGGAATGGAAAGTAACAGGGTTTTGATTAAATATTGTAATCAGTGGTGGCCTCTGTATTAATTAGAAGATGGGGCAAAGTGGCCATCCAATGGGACTACAAAATATAATACCATGTTATTTTTGAGGCTGGAGGGGAAATGGGATGAGGAATCATATGCAGATACTGGATGAAGTTAAAGAAAAAGGATCTTAAGGAAGAAGACCCCCAAACGTGCTTTGGGTGCTATTGTAGCAGGGCGACTCCCAGCCAGGGAATAATGTGCAGTGACTCCGATGATTTCAGAAGGCTGAACAAATGCTTTATTAAGCTATACTATATTATACTACATACTAATACTATACTATACTAAAACTATACTACAGAAAAACCCATGACCCTTTTCAGACAGTCACGACACAGCTTTGACCTAATTGGTCAATCAATCCAAACAACCATCACCAGAGTCCAATTAACAAATCCCTTTTGGTAAACAATCTCCATAACACATTCCACACGTGCCAAACAACAGAAGCAGCAAATAGAGATAAAGAATTGTTTTCTCTTCTTTCTCTGAGTTTTCTCACTGCCTTCCCCAGGAGAAATCCTGGGAAGGTTGTGCCTGCTGCTCTCTGTGAAGAGAACTGCGGCCACATGGGTGCAGGAAATCTAGGCATTTGAAAAAGAACAGTAGAGTTATGCAACAAAGGGGAGGGAGGTGGAGTGGCTTCCTGTCTGAAGAGTAATTCTCCAAGTCCTAAAAGACCAAGAAAAAGAACCAGATCTTTACCCCCCTGTCATGAACCGTCCTTACAAACAGGTTTCATGATGGTTCATTAATTGATCTCAGAGTGCAAAAAACCGACACAGCAAAGGGGGTTTTCAGTAATAATCGAAAACCAGTGCACCTTTATTGAATGACCACAGCAAAATGCGTTGGGGAGGAATTGGGGGAAAAGGGAAGAATAAGGAAAAAGAGGAAGGAAGAGAAAGGAAGGTATATAGCTACCAAATGTAGAGAGACGAAGCCCTTTGAAGTCTTCAGCCGATGGAGTTCGCCTGGTCACGTCAGGGGAGATCTCGGAGATAATGGCCAAGTCAGAGTTCTATAATAGTCTTTTTTGATGGGGGAAGGGACAAGTTTTGAAATTGGATCAAAAGTAGTAAAGAATAGCCTATTGTAATTTCTGGGGGAAAGAAAAAGGTGTTGAAGAAGGGTACAAGCAGTCCATATTCTCAGCAGTGGGCAAGAACTATTGTCTTCTTGGTCCATTGCTCGCACCTGCAACATCCATCTCGCTTTGGTCAGCTTGCCTCCCCCACACACCTCCCCCAGGTTAGAGGTTTCAGTCTCAGTCCTTGGAAGGAGGGGGGGGGGCTTTTCCACATAGGGGTTTCATGTCTCAGTCCTTGAGGGAGAGACTTCTCCCATCTCAGTCTATTCATCACGGTGGTTGTAAAACAGGTGAGGGGTCTTCTGTGGGGACCACCAAAAACTACCTCAGGAAAAATCCAGCCAAGTCGAGAGGTGGGGAAATTCCAGGACCATTGTCACGAAGCAAGTGCAGGTGAAGAAAAGGGCACAGTGTCCCTTCTCTTTTCACTGGGTGCAGCGTTCCATGGGGGGCAAATACACTTGTGAACAATGACTTGGCAAGCCAAAGGCTTTGCTCAGGCCTCAGGATCTTGGCAAACAACTATCTTGAACAAGACCAGGATTCCAACCAGGGTCTTTTTGGTGGTCCTGGTTTCTGTCCTTTCACGACGATTGTGAGGCAGATGAGAGAAACTTCAGACAGAGACTTACACCTCCCCCCTCCCCCGCACTTTTAGCCCTCCCTTTGCAGAGAAGCCGCAGAGTTCCTTACAATCTAGAGAGACTGTGTTCCTTTCTACACAGACCACACCCCTGCCCCCCCCTTTCGAGTAAGTGGGAGGGGGGCCCCTCACAATCCGTAGAGGCGTTTGCCGCTAGTTACTGCCCAAATAATTTTAGTAACTTTGTGACTTGTGATTTTTTAACAAAATTGTTACTAAAAAAAAAAATTTAAAAAATTCAAAGGTGTTTGTGTAGAGGTGGTGTATAGTATAAATATCCCCCATGCATCCCAGCTGAAATAAAACATACCTGCTTTACAATTTTAATTGTAAAGTCCTTATTCACCAACTCAAGGCAGGTACTGATCCCTTCTTTTGTGGTGACCAGTGACAGGATCTGAGAAAATTGCATGAAGCTGTGTCAGGGGAGGTTAAGGTCGGATATTAGAAAAAGGTTCTTCACCCTGAGGGTGGTTCAGCACTGGAACAGGCTCCCCATGGAAGTGGTCACAGCACCAAACTGACAGAATTCAAGAAGTATTTGTTTAACACTCTGAGGCACCTGGTATGATTCTTGGGCCTGTTCTGTGCAGGGCCAGGAATTGGACTTGATGATCCTTGTGGGTCCCTTCTAACTTCGCATATTCTGGAATTCTGTGTTGAAGAGAGACTTGTCAGATAGGCTAAAGTCCAGCCCACAACAACAGTGCTGGGGAAGGGAAAACAGCATTGGACATGTCAGCGTCCCAGATAAAGCAGGGTATCCCTAGCGATGTGCCTTCAAGCACAGGCTCCTGGCATGTAGAACCTCACATGCCAGCTGTGCCTTGGCATGGTCCCACATGTCTCCTTGAGAAGACCATGGGAGAGGCATAGCAGAAGACTGCATCAGGGTTCCACACCTTGCCAGCACTGCAGGTGAGATCCAGCACATTTTCATTTCCCATTTATTGTCATCTTGGCCTGGCTACTGAACAACTGTTTCCTTCTCAATGGATTTTGCCAATGTAATGGTTTTGTATGGGAGACATTTATGGAAGTGATGCAAAACTTTTAGCCAGTAGAACGCTGTACACGCCTCTGTGAAAAACACAGGTTAAAGACTAAAGAAACCCGAGAACTTCCTCTTTCTCTTTTGGCCAGCAAAGCAGTAATATGCCCCTTTCCCCGGCGTGCCCCCCGGAGTTCCCGTCTCCCCCCATCGGCTACCAGGCAGGGGAGGGAGTGCTGTGGGCCAGGCCATGGCTGCGATTTTTAATATCTCGCCGCTAGCCCAGGGCTGAGCGGGGTCTGCCAGCCCCCAGGAGCAGCCCCAGGCCGAGCTGGCTCCGCCAAGATTCTACCACCATAACCACCGGGCAGACTGGGTAGGTGGGAGGAAAATCCACACACACACCCACACACCCCTTCCCCGGCAATGCTGATTCTGAGTTCTGGCCTGGCTGATTCGATCCTAGCCACCCCCTAGCCGCAGCTCCCACTCTCTGTAGCACCCAGCCTGACCAGGGTCAGGGTGACCATATGCAGGCCCTGAACGAGATGTTAACTCTTTCAGTGCTTCAATCCTCCCTCCAGTGAGAGAAAGGAACAAGATGCAAGCACGTAAAGGGACAACATGAAGACATCGAGGTCAGTGAAGAAGAACTCAAGTCCCAGATGGGAAGGATGAGGAGATGCCTTGATCTAGGGGCTGAAATCCTCTTATAATAGCTATGGAGAAAGACTCTTTTTCCCTGTAACACATGAAAGCCATGTGGAGATGAAGGGTTCAAATTGATATTGAGCAAAGGCCTCCATGCCAGAGTAAGCAGATGTTAAAGTAGCTGTTATTCTATGAGAAGTTTGAACAGAGAAGGAAAGAAGAATGGTCCTGTGCCCCCAGGAAGAGAAGAAGAAGACCTTTGTTCCCAGAGATGATTTTAGAGATAGATAATGAGAACCTTTGCCTTTGAACAGCTCATCTTTAAAACAGTACTCCATAAGTTGACATGGCCCATAAACACAGCTGTGGGAAAAGCTTGTGGAAAAATGGGAGGGACTTCACTATTGCAGATTTCCCTGGGAGGCTGCTATTCATGACAAATTGAGAGCCACGAGAGAACTGGGTTTTTTTCCTCGTGGAGAAGTCTCCATAACATTAACAAGAGGAATTTCTCTCCCTAAGTGAACTGAAGAAAGACTATTGTAGAGGTGGTACTGACTGAAATTTTAGGTTTTGTTTCTTTACATTGTCAGTGGGAAAGAAAAGGTTGTGGGGGGAGGAGAATTGTTCTGAAGGTTTTATTCTGATTATTGTTACTCTTTCTTTTAGTTACTGTTAATAAAATTTTCTTTATACCATTTTAAAGTTTTGAGCCTGTTTTGCCTTCTCATATCTCACAGCAGGAAGTGAGTGCATTGGTGATTGGCCAGCACCAAACCCTCTGCACTCGTTGGTGCATTGGCCAGGAAATCTCAAAACTGCCAAAATGTCAAATTGACGAACCAAAACCACTACAGCCAAGTTAGAAGCTTTTTACTGTCTGGTTTAAAGCTGTTGCATTATTTATTTCACCTGAGCAAGAACAGGTCTATGTATTTACCCAGGACCCGATGCTAGCATTTCCCACGGGAACATCTGAGAGGCATTGGAGTCCTATGCTTGCTATCTTTGGTTCAGTCAACTGACCTGTGACGGTGGTCACAAGGGTGTTTGGGTGAAGGAAGAGACGAGATCCTTGACTCCATTACAGAAGGCTTGATATATTATGTTATGATATATACATATACTATACTATACTAAAAAGAAAAAGAAAGGAGAGTTTCCAGAAGCTGCTAAGCTAAGCTAAGAAAAGTAAAGAATGATAACACACAAGCTGGCCTTGACAAACTCCGAGAGCTAGCTCTGCTGTGCCTGGTCACTGAACCAAAACATCCACACCGGACCAATCACAGATCCACCTGTTGCATTCCACAGCAGCAGACAATCTATTGTTT
>NW_005054822.1:16072-16370 GCF_000277835.1 Geospiza fortis
TGACTTTTTTTTATTTAATTAAATAAAAAAGAAATGTGTTTGTAATTTTCTCTGCTGAGCCCATGCAGAGGAAAGAACAACCCCCTGCCAGTTTTGTGCTCCTGTAGAATGAACAGGGAATTTCTTCACCTATAAAACATAAAATTCTATGATATCACTAAAACAATCTTACAATATAAGAAAAATGCAAAAACAATGCAAAACAAAGTCCAAGTCCCAACAGCTGAGTTTCAGGAAAAGTCCATGGCCTGAAGATGTTCTTCTTTTCCATCTCTGAAAGTCTCTTTTGGTCCTGAAA
>NW_005054822.1:19097-23154 GCF_000277835.1 Geospiza fortis
AGCAGGAAAAATCCTAAGAGAGGATTTTTCATAAAAGAAATGTCTGTGACACTGACCGACATTCAGGAGTAGAGGAGAAAAAACTCTATGTTCTTCATTTATTGGCCAGGGGAGGAAAAATGCCTCGGGAGCAATGTGGATTAAAGGAGATGTTCAAATTTGGATGACATTTCCTGAGAATTGTAAGAAATTTAGATAAGGTCACATTCAAAAACTCCTTGAATATATATCTTTGAAATAATTTGTACCTCTCCAATGACACACTGACAACATAATTAAAAACCAGAGGCTGGAACTAAACTCAGAGTCTGCCTCAAACTTACAGATTTTCAATTCAGAGAGCAGTGCATGCAGATAGCTAGCTGGACTCGATGCCTTAAGCTAAAAATCAACTTCACACTATCCCTTCCAGGCTGCTGCAGTTATCATAAAGTTTTTCCCATCCAATGTCTACAAATCAGCCTCTGGAAAATGAGAATATTGCCAGTCCTGTTGCTAGTGGAGATTATCCTGTTACAAGAATAGCATATAATAGGCACTAATCCTTTGAGCTCTTTTCTCAGACCTTGAAGTAAGGATCAAGAAAGACTGGCTATAGAGCAGTGTGGATGCTTGCTCTATTATGGATTTACTGTCCTTGCTGAAAAGAAAAAACAACTTTTTTGAGAATAGCACAACCAGTGGTTTTCTTCTCATCATTAAGGTCAATTACCTTTTCTCTAAGCACACAGGAGGGGGCCACTTGAATTTATGCTTAGGAATTTATCTTGGACAGACTTGATAATAGACTAAACCACTTCTTATATTTTATCAAACACTGTGATTCTAAAAACAAGCATCATGGAAGTACTCTGTTTTCCCCTGTTTTTAATTGGGATTTGTTGATGTTGTGTGTAGCAAGGCTTAAAAACTGTGTTTCTCTCTACACTCTTCCAAAGGCACTAATCAATTTGAGACCTGAGGACTTACTGTCACATCCTACTCTTTTCAGTCTGTATTCAGTCTCCACTAAACAGAAGATGCAAACCTAATTAAGTTAAAAACTTAACTTAGATTTTTCCAGCCTGCTGATATATTGCCTCAAAAGAGTTGTCTCTTGTGCCTGTGCCTGTTGAGGGAAGAGGAAGGACTTTTAATTATATCTGAAAAGGTTATCCCCATCTCTGCAGAAGGGCTCTTGACATATTTGAAGACTAGGCATCTTCTGTTGCACTAGCAATGGAGTGTGTATAACAGAAATAGAGTGTGTTGCCTTTCCTAGTTAGCAAAATGACCTATGCTGTTAATGGCAAAGTCCTCAAAGCTTTCTGTTTAGCAAGATCCTACACAAGTATAGATCAATAGCTTCAATTTGATTCTCACCAGTCCATCTGTAAAAACACTGTCATTCATATGTCTGCTGTCAACACAAACACTCTCTATGAGCCAAACAATCTGTCATTCCTATTTGTTCAGGAAAACAACCCCCTGATCATTAAGATTAATCTGAAAAAGCTACTTCTTTTCAAACTACTCTCTGCTTCACAATACTTCTGCCCTATCTTCTATGCATTAGAATCACGCAGAAATATGATTATTCTTTCTTCTTTTTTACAAAAACGAAAAAAAGCATGGAATGGCTTTGAATGATTCATTCGCTAAGAGTGACTTTAAATAGCAGATAGATTTTAATATAGAATACAGGAACTTCTAGATGGTGAGAGCACTCTTTACATGCTGGACATAATGCTGTAACACTGTAAGATGTTAAAAGAGAAAATAACATGAAAAGAATAATGGAAGTTTTGATTTGAAAGGAAACATTACATTAATTACTTAAGCCCAAGTAAATGATGAGTAAAAGTAGAGATCATACCAATCTACAGGTATTTGATGGAGACAAACATTGAAGAAAAGGTTTTCTTAGAGTCATCCAAAGGGTAAAAGTAGCAGCAATGCTAGATGGACAAGATAAATTAATAGGTTTTCTCCACCTCCAATGACTATGATTCTATTATATTAAAACAGAGGAAAAGCTGCAGAGAAATACCAAACCCAGTTTTAATCCAGACCTTTGCTGACAGATTAAATAGTACAGTAGATTGCAATTTCTTCTTCTGTAGCCAAATGTTAATTAGATTCCTCACAGCTGCCTGTATATCCTTCTGAGTTGGCTGATGAGCACATTAACAATGTGAACTTATTCAAGAGCATAATGAAACTTCCTTTTGAAAAGTAATGACACATTTGAAGCATAGACTGATCCCACCAAAATAAAAAACCCAGTAGTACAGTGACTGTTGCATATTTTATACCATGTGCAAATGGCATTGCTGCACTTGCGGGCTCTGAATAATCTCTAAATCTCAGCTCCTCCACCAATGCAGCTATTAAGCATTAAAAAAACCCTCAACAAAACAGAGAAATTGGAAGCTAATAGAGAGTTTTTTCATATTTTCCAAATAGCAAAAAAAAAAAAAATTAAAAAAAGTCATCACTTGACACTTTTAAGCCTCTCTGCCTTTCTCACATATCTGTAAAATGGGGAAACATTATTTCTCTTGTTAGTTTATTGTTGGAAAAACCTCAGTGTCCTTGGCTGAATATTACTGAGATGCAAACTATCATGCCACTCTCAGTGTCAGTTCCATCAATTCCCAGGCATTTTGTAATTATAATGAACCTTTAGCCAAATAATAAACTGGAGATGGAAGTCTCTGTCCAGTTACCTTGTTTTAGAATTGTCTTGCCAGTGGTTCTTTTACAGTCAGTTTTGTTTCAATTATATTAAAGGTAAGAATTTAAGTTCAAAACAAAACAATCAGTTGAATTCTTCTCAGACACAAATGAACAAAACAGTAGGAATGGATTTATAATTCAACTTTGGGGTCCTTTTTTAGATTAAATTATCTGAAATCACTGCTTAAACATATAATCAACCCACCTAAATCCTAGGACCAGGATTTTGACATATAACTTTTTACTAAAATGAAGGAAAATTCATGCCTAAGACCTGTTTGGCTTTGAAAATTATACCTTTTATATCAAAACCTAGCATGGTATTTACATAACAGACTGAAACAGCTCTAGTTGCAATTGTAAATTTAGAATAAATGATGCATATATTAACAATTTGGGATACTGAATCATGATTTTAAAGGGTTAAAATTTTAGCTGAGGGTTAGAACCAATTCACATCGAAGTTAGACAAACCAACAATAGGTTAATGATTATTAGATGCTTAAGCGAAAGCTAATTGTTATATTATGAGCCCATTTGTAGAAAGAAGTGGAGCAAGTGAACCATTATAGGAACATATTGAAACCAGTAGAACAATCCCCATCACTTGGACTTTATGTTAATCCATCACAAAGCAGGGGGCCTTGGATCGTGCCAGAGGGTCATAGGGACCTGATTGTTGCGCGGAGAAAGAAAAAAAACTCTACAACTTTGTAAAAGTCATAAAGCCCGGTATGTTTATTCACAGTGCTGGACGCATCCCAGAGAGACAGAGACTGCTCTCTTTAAAAGGGCATGCACACCTTTGCGAACCCCAGCCCTTCCTTTTATCCCCCTTTCAAATGCATATGCATACAATTTCACAATAGGCTCATACATATTCATTTCTATGAATTTCGCAGTGACTTTTGCTGCTAATTTTCATTATCAGAAGGAATTTCTTGTGTCCCTGTCCTGTTCCCGCGGTGTCTCTGTTTTCATTTCACTGTCTCCTCTTTATCTTCTTGTTTTTCTATCGAAGCAGCTTTTCTCTTTGGCCTTAACTTGACACAGAAAAGCACCTTTTACCCTTTTTACTCTGGGGGGGGGAATTTTACTACGCCTCATTTCCCCCCTTTCCTAGAAAATAAGTAAATTCTTTTACTTAATGCAAACCCCTATGGCAATAAGTATCCCTCAACGCTTTTCCATGTACATTTGATAAGGAGGTTAATACTGCTATTTGTCGTAGTATTTTACAATTCCAAATTAGCAATATAGTAGATAATCCTAAACTTATTCCAACTAGTATTAGCAAAACTACAATGGGGTGACACAACTTATTAAAGATTCCCTCTGC
>NW_005054822.1:31850-33512 GCF_000277835.1 Geospiza fortis
CGGTATGTTTATTCAGCGCTGGACGCAGGCCAGAGAGACAGAGAGACTGCTCTCTTTAAAAGGGCATGCGCACCTTTGCGAACCCCAGTCCTCCCTTTTATCCCCCTTTCAAATGCATATGCATACAATTTCACAATAGGCTCATACATATTCATTTCTATGAATTTCGCAGTGACTTTTGCTGCTAATTTTCATTATCAGAAGGAATTTCTTGTGTCCCTGTCCTGTTCCCGCGGCGTCTCTGTTTTCATTTCACTGTCTCCTCTTTATCTTCTTGTTTTTTTATCGAAGCAGCTTTTCTCTTTGGCCTTAACTTGACACAGAAAAGCACCTTTTACCCTTTTTACTTTGGGGGGGGGAATTTTACTATGCCTCATTTCCTACACTGCATCATGATATGACACCTAAAGTAGGTGGTAAGGAAGATCTTATTTATGATATACTGTGCTGTGGCATATAGTAATGTAGCTAGATGCCTGGGAACTCTCTATGGAGTTATGGCATTTGGGTATGTAATTCTAAGTAACAATAAGCAGTGCTTAACATTTCCTCCCCCACTAGAAGCGTACCTATTAAAAGTTTAGCTAAGCCAGGTGTGCAAGTTCCTGCATAAAAAGACAAATTGCTTGTAGTGGTTTGACCTTGACTGGGTGCCAGATGCCCTCTATCATTCCCAGTAGAACAGGGGAGACAATAAGATGGAAGAAACAACCTGTGTGTTAAGGTAGTTTATTACAGTGAAAGAAAGAAACAAGTGAAAGTTTGTGCACCCATATGCAAAGGGAAAAGTTATCTCTACTTCCATTCAGCGAGCGATATTCAGACACTTCCCAGGAAGCTGGGCTTCAGCACATGGAGTGGTTGGTCCAGAAGGCAAACACTGTAAATAACAAATGCTCCCCCCTTCTTCCTCCTTCCCTTAGCTTTTATATCTGGGCTGGTGTCATTTGGTTTGGAATATCCCTTTGGCTAATTTGGGTCAGCTGGCCTGGTTGTGTCCACTCCCAGGATCTTGCCCATTCCCATCCCCTTGATAGGGGATGGAATGTTAGAGGGATAGTGCTGCTCAGCAGTAGCCAAAACACTGGTCTGTTATCAACACCCCTCCAGCTATTAATGCAAAGCACAGGACTGTGAGGGCTGTGAATTCTACCTCAGCCAGACCAAATACACTGCTGAAATGCTAATAGAAGCCACTCTTATGTTAAAGAGTGGGTAGAGCATACACTGACACAAATTCTCCTCTACTGCTCATCAGGAGACAGTCTTGCTGAGATCAAAAGAAACCCTAGCAGGTAAAAATGTGTCATGGTTTGACACTGGCCAAACACTAGGCAACCAGGAAAGTCACTCACTCACTCTCCCCTGCCACAGTCAGGCAGAGGAGAGAAAAATTTAATGAAGGCTTCATGAGTTGAAATAAGGACCAAACGAAAACACTGCGATGGGGGTTGATGTTGGTCAAACACCAGTGCACTCATGAAAATCATACACTCATTCTCCTCTCCTATATTTAAGCAGAGGAGAGCGAAAGAAAACACTTTAATGGGATTCATGAGTTGAGGTAAGGACTGGGAAGAAATACTTTAAGGGCAAAACAGGTTCAAAACTTTCAAAAGTATAAAGAAAACTTTATTAACAGAATTAAAAGAGAATGCGAAC
>NW_005054822.1:35025-35230 GCF_000277835.1 Geospiza fortis
CCCGCCACGTGCCACCGCCCCGGTCGTGCTGATTTCAGCCGTGCAGTCCTGGCCATGTGGCTGCTCCTGCACAAAAGATGGCAACAGCCATGCAGCCATGCGGCCGGCCTTGGCCCTGACCACTCCTGGCCTCAGGGCCACCCCCAACGCCAGCCATGGGGCCACTCCCCGCACTTGTCCTGGCCACATGGCTGCTCCCCGCGCC
>NW_005054822.1:35289-36976 GCF_000277835.1 Geospiza fortis
CTGCTGGGAGGGCGCCCCAGCCGCCCCACCAGGACGGAGCCCAGCGGGCTCCCCGGGAAGGGGCTTGGCAGCTGGTTCACCACTCCTCAGAGGGCAGAAAGCTTAAATATGTTCTTACACATGTTATCATAGAGGCATTACCCGCTTTTTTAATTGGGTCAGCCAATATGTCAATTGTCAGAGCCTTTAGGGATTGGCTCTGCTGGACAGTAGAAGTCTCAAGAAGCTTCTCTCTCAGAAGCAGCCTTTGTGCCTTTTTTCTTCACCCACCAAAAACCAGATTGTGCTAACCTAACACAGGCTCCAAGGCTAAAACATGTTCATCTTAGAGGTACAAAGTGAATGTAATACTAAGAAGATCAAAGGAGGGTAATAAGAGTAAAATAAACCCTTAAAAACACCTTTTCTTCCTCCAGCCCCTCCCTGCTTCCCACTGACAACACAGGGAGACAGGGTGGTGGGGGTTCTGGTCAGTTCATCACCCAAGGTTTTCTTCTGCTGCTTGGGGACATGAATCCTTCCCTTGCTACGCTGTGGGGTCCCTCCATGGTAGACAGTTCTCTGTTAACTTCTCCAGCATGGTTCCAATCTCACAAGCAGCAGTCCTCTCCAAACTGCTGCAACATGAATTCCTCCCACAGGCACACAGTCCTCCCCAAACTGCTGCATCCACAGGGTGCAGTCCTACAAGGATGGGCTGTTCCAGCTTGGAAGCAGGGCCCCCTCTCTCTGCCAGATCTTCCACTGGATCACAGTCTCCTCCAGGCATTCACCCACTCCAGCATGGGCACCTCCCCCAAAGTCTGTGGGTGGATCTCTGCATCCCCCGTGGAACCCCATGGGCTGCAGGACGACAGATGCTTAACCATGGTCATCACCACAGCCTGCAGAGGAATCTCAGCTCTAGTGCCTGAAGTACCTCCTCCCCCTCCTTCTTCACTGACCTTGGTGTCGGCATGTTGTTTCTCTCACATATTCTCACCTCCTCCTCTGGCTTCTAGAATTAAAACTGCACCACAACCTTTGGATTTCTTCTTAAATATGTTATCACAGAGGCGTTACCAACGTCTCTAATTGGCTCAGCCTTGGCCAGCAGTATGTCCATCTTCAGAGCCATCTGGGATTGGCTCTGCTGGACATGGCAGAAGCTTCTAGCAGCTTCTCACAGAAGCCACCCCTGTGGCCCCCCTGTCACGATATGCTCATACGAACGGGGGTTGTGATGGTTCGTTAACTGATCTCGGAGTGCAAAACACAACACGGAAAGGGGATTGTAGTATCAATCAAAACAAATGCACCTTTGTTGAATGACCACAGCAAATGTGTTAAAGGAATTAGGGAGAGGAAAAGAATAGAAAAGAGAGGGAGAAACAGAGAGGGAGTATAGCTACCAAAGGTGGAGAGACAAAGTCCTCATGTGGTGTCAATGGAGTTTGCCTAGTCACATGAGGGAGATCTCAAAAGTCCTGGTTAACTCAAGGTTCTATTATAGTCCATTGCTGAGGCAAAGAAGTTCCCTGGACTGTGGTTTTTTCCTTTTTTCCCTTTTCCTTGGAGCTGTTTAAACCTGCTTTGGACTGAACTCCAGCAGAGCACCAGCAGCTGTACCTGTGGCCCACTGGGCCGGGCCTGGGCCACGGCATTTCCAGCACTGAGGGACTGATAAGAGACTGAGTGAGCTGAGCTA
>NW_005054822.1:37031-38055 GCF_000277835.1 Geospiza fortis
GGGGGGGCTACCAAAGTTTCCCCAGCAAGTTCATCTGGCCAAGAGGTGGGAAAATTCCTGGGCTATTATCGTGAAGCAGGTGCAAGCATATAGGGCATGTCACCCCCTGGCAGGTCCTGCTAGAAGCAGTCACTGTAGACACAGCTGCGAACAATCACTTGGCAGGCCAGATCTGCTCAGGGGCCTCAGGATCTTGGTGTTCATCCACCACTGGCAGGCCAGAATTCTGATCAGGGTCCTCAGGGTCCTGATGTCTGTCCTTGGGATGGTCGTGAGGCAAATGAGGGGAACTGCAGACCGTCTCTCACACTCCCTGGCTACCAAAATCCAGACTGTGCAAAACCAACACTGGGCCAAACCAGAAAGAGAATCTATGCCTCTCAACTGCTTGTTGCAGGCTGGCTTGTGTTCACACAGGCAAGAGCTGTGAGCATCTAGAATGGGCAGACTGATTCATGGTGCACAGTGCTTGATCCTGATTTTCATTGGGCAACATCTACCTGTAGCCCTGGTTTACAATTTTTTCTGTGGGTTTTTTTCCTAATACAGATGTTAAAATGGGGTCTTTTCGGCAGCCATCCACTTCCTGTGCTCTATGAGGAGTGACAGAAGGGATACTGGGGTTTGAGAACCTCAGACTAGCATTCAAGTATTGTACAATGTAAAGAGCCAAAGTTGTGTTGTGCATGCCCATGCTGTGCCTAGAGCAGAGCCTGGAGCACACTGTCAGTTTGGCTGTGCCCAGCTTCCCTCTCAGATGGAACAAATGGCTCCCTAATGGCCAGCCAACACCTGCAGAGTGTGGAGGACTTGGATACCAGGATGGAGGAGAGGGTCAAGTCAGTAGTTCAGTGTGGAAACACCTTGTAATTCCTAAGTGACAGCTAAGCCTGGGGCATAAGGGAAGGAATGCCTGTCCCCTGGCCTAACTCAATTCATGCCATATATCTGATAGAGTTCTAAATAGATTTGCAAACAAAAGACCACCTCATCTACTGGGCTGAAAATCACTAGACTGTGCATC
>NW_005054822.1:38081-45288 GCF_000277835.1 Geospiza fortis
CAGCAGGAGGAAACAATGCCTCTACTCCAGCCTTACCTGTTAAATCAGGCCGTGATTTACTTGGGATATGTATAATTCGCTAACACTGGTGATGTTCTCTGTCATCAGGTAGAGGCATTAGGCCCTCTGGATTCAAGGTGTTACATCTCTATAAGATTACATTATGTGCTATTAGGAAGATCAATTCATATCTACGTGCTCGTTGTGTCAAAGCTTGGCTTGCATGCTCTTAACTCTCATCTTGCCATATATCTTTCTTCAGTAGTATGTACATTTTCACCTTAGCAATATATCATAAGTCATCACATTATGACACAAAGCATGTGTCTATCTTAACAAAAATGTGTATTCAAAAGGACTCTAAATTCTATGCTGATACTTACTTGGAAGGGCATAAACCATGCTAATAGTAAGCAACATCCAATAGAATGATGTCCTAATCCAATTTAACATATATTTTGTTTATCCTTAATTTTAAGAACTGTTTACAGAAACTATATTTGGTTAACTTGCTTTTTATTGTTATCGGTAGAAACTTCAGTCAGATGGGTCTGAATCTGCAGAAGGCACTACTTTTACTAAAGCTTCACCAAAATGAAATTTGGAATTTGAATCGATGCCCAGGAATTATGTCAGCTATAACAGATTATATTTGCTAATGTGTCTTCATTTTAGATGCATTTTTAAAACAAAGCAGATAATTCTTCCAGGCTTTTACCTTTGAATGTTTTTAGCCTTTGGGCTGAATGAACCATTTTACTTTGTGTTATTGAATATAAAATTTTGAATCTCTTTTGTAGTACATTTCCATAAAAACCCATGGATTTAGTCAACACATAGGTTTCAATAGAAATTTGTAAGTAGTAAAACATCCTGTATTTTATCAGTCTTTTGCATACGGTCTCACCAGTATCCCTGCCTCATGTGGGACATGGACTGCTAGAGGATGTTCCAGGATAAGGGAGCAGCTCTTTTCTAATATTGTTGCCATTGTTTCCACTGGCTTATTGCAGGCTGGTGCCCCTGCTGCAACTGGATCTAATTGAACAGAGTAATTAATATATAGTAAATAATATGCAACCAGTCTCTGATGGGGTCCTAAATTCTGCGTTACCACTCCACTGGCTATTCCTTTACATTTATGTACATACAGATTGAAGGATCTGGAAGCCCAAGATCAGGAGCAGACACTAAAGCTCCTTTTATTGCTTTAAAATCTCGTTTCCTCTCTGAGCCCCATGCAGTAGGCTTTATCTCTTTGTTCTTGGTTCCTTTAACCTAACCTTCACCCATCAAAATGTCTGTTGAATTAATCTAGTCCATGACTTTGGGTTTCATCTGTCATGGTGGTCCCTCAGGATTGTGATGACCCACCCTTAAAGGGAAGGAAGTTGTCGCTCTCGTATTAGGGACAGCTGAATGAGGCAACACAGACTCCAGTCTCAGAAGGCAAATGCGAAGTTTATTAGACATCACATTCTTTTTATAGACTGTCCCAAGAATCCTGGACCTGATTGGTCCTCAGTCAAAACCCCTCACATCATTGGCTAATTAAGAACAACACCCTTCTTGTAAACACCCTACAAGTAAACAACAAGTTCAAAACACCAGCTGCAAAGATTAAAGATTATTTTAATTCTTTCTCTGAGCTTTCTCAAGTTCCCCCAGAACAATGCCTGGGAAAGTTTATCTGACTTTCTCTCTGACCAGATTGTCAGCATCCACAGGAAGTACTTAAGATAAAAGAATTCCTATTGGTTGAAAGGATCATCAAAAGTCAAAGGGTCCCCAAACAATCAGAGAGTTTTATTAGTAAATTACACACTTTGCATGGAAATTGGTGTGTTAATCCCTGACCTACTATATAGGCACACAGTAGTGGGTTTTGGATAAAGGGGTAGTGTGAAAAGAAAAAGAGAAATTAAAGATGTTAATTAAAAATGAAAGACATGAATTAAAGAAAGGAAAAGAGAAAAAGAGAGGAAAACAAAGAGAAAGACAGAGAGAAAAAAGGGATTACCAGCACATGCTACAGTGTCGATCCAGCTGATGGGATGCCAATCCTGGTCTCAGAGCCAACCCAGCTGAGGGAACGCCAATTTGTGTTTCAGCATCGATTCAGGTGATAAGCATCAATCCAGCTGCATCAGTCTGGTTGATGAGATGTCCAGGGTCCAGGGGACACTGCCTAGGCCTAGAGCGGGTACCTTTTTATAGACAGGTTTCTCACTTTCTACGTAAATTAGTTATCATCTGCAGTCCATTCTTTCAGGCCTTTCTGAAAATGGGTCAGAGAGCTTTGGGGGTCTTTGGTGGTTCCAATCCCACCTTATAGTCCATGTACACTTTGTTTTGTGGGGATAAACAAAACTCCAAAACTTTGTAAAAGTTGTAAAGCCGGTATGTTTATTACAGCGCTGGACGCATGTGGAGATTACTCTCCTTAAAAGACATGCGTACCTCTGGGAACTTCAGGTCCCTTTTTATCCCCCTCTCAAATACATATACATGCATTTTCACAATAGGTTCATACATATTCATTTTTACAAATTTCGTGTGACATTTGCCGCTAGTTCTTCTTTATCAGAAAGAATTACTAGGTCAGGTTGACCTGCTCTCACAGCAGTCTCTGTCTCTCTCTGTCTCCCCCCCCTTATCTCTGTCTTTCACTGAAGCAGTTTCTCTGAGCCTAGGCTTTTTACAAGAACAGGCAGTCAGACTAAATAGCTATGTTTTCAAACTACAGGCTTAACTCAAAGATGTACATTTCACCTAAATCAAAATGGATTTCTACTCTGGAGAATTTCTACTCTGTCTCAACTTCCTGCCAATCATTCCTGTATTTGCACTGTACTGTGCTATGGTTCTTTCTCATGGAAAAGTGCTGCCCTATCTCCACCTGGGCTCCTTTCTCCAGCCAAATCTTGTTCTTTGTCACGGCATGTTAATAACAATAGTCCTTGGTTATGACCAACAGTCCTTGGTTGGCTTCACAGCCCTCTGGTATTTGGTGTTTGAGACATACACATTAGCCCCTTATCTTCTGGGAATCGAGAGCTCAAAAAGATCTCACTTTGGACTGCTGTTCATAGGGTTGTTGGAGTGGGCTTTAGTCATAGTAATTTTTCATTTTGGCTGCAATTCAAGCTGGTAACTTTCTTTGAAGGTTCAGCAACAGAAATATTATTCCACTTGGGTTGTTATTCAGGCAAGAAAAATAAATTTCCAAGGCTGTTTGTTAAAAAACAGGTGCTCATTAGACAGCACTAGTTCCTGGGAACAGACAGTGTTTCTGATAAGCTGGAGAGGGGTTTAGTCCAGCTGTAGTTTGTCAAGGCCAAGGCCTAAGGAGCATTTCTCGCATCATAGTGCAGCCTGGGGGAAGGTGGGGGGGGGAAACATGCAACTAAAGTTAGCTTCTCTGAGCCTCTACAGGGATCGAAGAGGTGGTGTATTGCATGGAGTTACTGGGCACCAAAGCCAGGTCAGGTCAGGTCAGGTCAGGTTACTGCTGCACTCCAACTGCTTCTTGTAAGGCTTCTCCTCCATTGGTTTGAGTGGTTCCTGTTATAGTAATTCCTGTAACATACAACTCAAATCCCCCGCTACCAAAAACCAGGCCATGCAAAACCAACACAATCCATTACAATCTCCACTCCTGGTCTTTTTGAGCCAGGTTATAGTGTTTAACATTGCAATGAATTCCTTCCCTTGTTCCCAGCCTGGCTGCAACAAGGGGTTCCTTCTAGGGTTCACCATTAGTATAGTCCACATCATAGTCCTCCATGGGCTGCAGGGGGACAGCTGCTTCACCGTGGGCTGCACCATGGGCTGCAGGGGAATCTCTGATCCAGCCTGGGGTCCCACCCACAAGAAACAGTCCTCCTTTAATTTCTCCAATATGGGTCCTTCCCACAGGCTGTAGTTCTTCACAAACTGCTCCAGTATGGTTCCCCTGTGGGGTCACAAGTCCTGCAAGCAAACATGCTCCAGCATGGGCTTCTCATGGGGTCACATCCTCCTTCAGGCATCCACCTGCTCCAGCATGGGGTCCTCCACAGGCTGCGGGTGGATCTCTGCTCCATTGTGGACTCATTCACTTCACAATCCATTCAGCTCAAGTTCACACTGGAGTTCCAGCCTTTCTAGTACAGCAGCACAGAAATAGCAGCAATGACCTGGCCATCTGCCAGCACAGGCACATTGCCATGGCTGTTATCAAAGCCTTCCCAGGTACAATGCAGTGAGGTGATCAGCAGTACAGCAAGCAGTGAAAGCAAAAAGCGGCCACTAAAAAGCACAAGACTAATATACAGTCAACAAAGTAAGCCTCATGGCAAGCACATCTATGCAGGGTTTATTTTCCATAATTTCAAGCACTAAGAGGAACTTGAAACTCCTTTTAACGCGCTAAAAAAAAAGGACTTCAACCTCCCTTCTGTGTGCAGTGTGCCAAGGGACTCTACTACTCCTTGTGTGGTATGAGGTACTTCACATCCCCTGCACAGTCTGAGGGACATAAGCCTCTCCCTGTGCAGGTCTCCAAAACCCATCTGCATCCTAGGACAAACTTGAGCCCTCCCACCTCATGCCTTACGGAGGCACCACATCTCCTCTATGTGCACTTTATGCTGATTAGGCTGCATACCCATTCTCGATTCAGTACTAATAATTTCACCAAATCTGCACAAAATGCCACACCAATGGAGACACTCAAATCCACCTTTATACAAAATCTGCTCAGGGAATTTTAACACTAACCCTTTGGTTCCTTCCTGTTCCAAAGATTCTAGGTAAATTCACCCAGTGCTAGCAGTTGGATCCCATCTGGGTTGCCCAACTGTTAAGGAACTAAACTTCACCTACTAAAGACATCTATTAAGGTGGTTTTGATAGTTTAGAAGGCCTGAACAAATCACATTGGACAATCATGTGATGGCAATATTATCACAATAAGTATGGACCAATCTTCTTTTTCTTAAATTTCATCACTTAATATTTATATAGACCAAGACCTCATTCCCTTAGCCATACTCCAAAGGATACTACCAGGTCTGAACAAATAGATTATTAGCTCACCATCTACTCCATTTGATTTTACTTGTCAGTTGTTTTTGTCAGTGGAACTACACTATTTGCTTTCAGTGTGCATTTATTCTCCAAAATGCTACCTAGTTTCCTCTGAACTAGCAAATTGTTGAGTTGAAAAGGAGAAGAAACCAGATGTCTACACTTAACAGTCCCATTTTTCATGAGAATTTTTATGCCACAAAAATCAATGGGCATCCACAGAGCTTACACAACTTAATAAATAGGCAGTTGATACTGTGCCTTTAATTGTGCTTAACTGGAAGCAAAAATGCTGCCTGTGAGCCAAAACTGATTAACACTATTGGTTGATGAATTTTCATTTTTAAAAAACAAAGAGATGAGGAGGAGCCAAAACAGTTCTGAACTTTTACATGGACTGCCTCTGCTTTAGGTGAATTTTGATTTTTCCTACTGTTTTGTTAAAAAAACCCAACCTGGTGATATCTAATCTTCAGGAGTGTACTTCATCATCCAACCCACAAACTGTTGCTAAAATAATAAACCTACACAGAATGGACTGTTTGGTTATTTTTGTTTTCTTTTACTTCTTCCTTTTGGAGGTATAGATCGCAGGTTTTTGCTTTTGCAAATTAAAGTATAGGCTTTGGACTGAACAGTTGCTACCATTTCTTCTGGCCAAATGTTTCATGGTGGTTCAAAAAAACCTGTGGACACTGAGTTGGCTATAGTTTGCCTTTGAACTCATTTGAAAGAACTCAGTCTTTATAAGCCTCCAAGAAAAAATATACATAATTTATTAAGTTGCAGTTTAACTCTTTTGTGTGCAGAATTGATGATGGTAAATCTATTTGGGGTTTTAATTTTCTTTTTTTTTTTTAGTTTTTCCTGTTTATCTCTTTTAGTTTACATGAATGGCATTGATCTGCCATGTAGGTCCAAAAAACCAATATACATTTCTGATTATCTTACAGGGGTTGAAAAGGATCCTGAATAGAAAGTAGTTCTTTTGCTAGTTCGTTGCAAGACTGTTTCAAATAAAACATACTCAACTCTTATTGAACAAATATGCCTCCAATTATATTTCCAGAAGTCTTCTCAGCTACGTTTTCCTTTGTAACCTAGTAGACAAACAGTGCTATCATTGCAGTTTTTGCTGCTAAGTTGTCCATAATGTATTTCTAAATAGTATAGAAATAAGAATACACCATGATCTGTCTCCTTGAAGCAGTTTCTAGTTTTGTCTTGTCAAATGTAGCTCAAAGTTTTGATCAGATGAATGTTCATAAAGAAATAAATGAAAGCTATTAGTGTGTAATACATTGCAGGTCTTGTGTTAATCTTGGACTTTTCCCTCTACCACCCTGTCTTGGTTTGGAAAGACAGGAGTCTGCTAAGGAAGGCAGGAGCCTCCCCTGAAATTGAGAATGTAAACCCTCCCCACCCCTCCGAATTGCTATAATTTTAAATTAAGGGGCTCTCAGGCAAAAATATGGGAGCAGGAAATAACAGTTCTTTAATAGGGAAGAAATAAAAAGAATAAAATAAACAATACAGTCCACTGGAACAACACTGACAGAATCAGAACCCAACCTGACACCCTGTTGGTCAGGGTGTGGGTGGTAGTCTGATTGAAAATGTGGCTGCAGTCCTCTGAAGTATCAGGTGTGGTTCTGTTGGAGCAAGGGGGTTCTGTAGAGAAGGATGTAGTCTTCCTCTGAAGATCCAGGAGGAAAAGGCAGCTGCTGTTCCTCTGGGGAATCTCCTGGAGAAAAGCCGAGTTGCAATTTCAGAATCTCAGAGTATATCAGGGTAGCAGTGCTTGGCTCCTCCCTCTGGGCGGAGCATCTCACAATGGGATGTTATAGTTCTTATCAGTCATGCACTGATATTCAATAGTCTGTTATCAGCAGAGGTCCCCTCCCGAGGAAGGTGTGAATGTGGTCATTCAAAGAGAGAGATAAGGCAAACTGCTCACTTGACAAGGTAATCAGCCATACAGATGGTAATGGAAAACATCTTACATGCAATCTTCAACATTATCCACCCCTTTTCCTATTTCCTGGGCCAATGCAGGCAGACCTGTTACATTCCACAGCAGCAGATAACCTATTGTTTATGTCTGGTTGCTGAACTTCTCAGCTTCAGCAGGAAAATT
>NW_005054822.1:49351-61751 GCF_000277835.1 Geospiza fortis
CCTGTGGCTTGTGAGGGCCCTCCCCTATCTGGGTGCTCTGCTTTCATCTTAGATCTCCTTGTTTCTACAGGGGCAACTGCTGCTGGCTGTGATTGCCTTTGCAATTCAGCTGGAGCCTGGACAGTTGTAACATCTGTGGGTTCTGCTGCTGCTGCACTGTTAGACTCTCCCTCATCAGGGTGGAGGGAAGGCCTCTCACCAGCTGGGGAAGTGTATTCCTTCAGCATCTGGCCTATCTCCTTCACCAAACCCCCCACCCAATCTGGGTAGTTCACATCTGGAGTGGGCTGTGGGGCAGGGTCAGGCTCTGGGGCAGCAGCATCCCTAGCTGGGGTGGACTGTGGGGCAGGGGCAGGCTCTGGGGCAGCAGCATCCCTAGACTCTGGAGGCGTATTAGGTTCTGGGGTAGGTGTCATGGTAGTTATCCAGGTTAGTCTCCCCTTCTCTCTGAATGCTAAATAGAGCAGGCCTATCAGCAACACCAGCTACTGTATGATATCATTAATATTTAGAGTGGATCTGAACCCTTCAAAAACTGGTGGGGCAGACTCAAAGAAATGGCTAAAGGGTTGGGAGAAGATTTCGCCTGGGGTCATTTCCTTACAGCAGGTTCCATTATTAAAGTAACCCCAAAAACACACACTTAATGTGTGATAGCTGTGAATCCATGTGCCTGCTCAGCAGAGGTCCCCTCCCGAGGAAGGTGTGAATGTGGTCATTCAAAGAGAGAGATAAGGCAAACTGCTCACTTGACAAGGTAATCAGCCATACAGATGGTAATGGAAAACATCTTACATGCAATCTTCAACACACCCTTGTACTGCTTTCTTCTGCAATGCTCCCTTTCTATTGATGTGATGCCACTTTTAGTACTCTAACAAAGGGCTATATAAATATTTGGAACCCAGAACAGGTGTTTCACCACAGCTTTAATTCAGTTTTTCAAGTTCAGACATAAAACAAGATCTTGTCCACTTGTGGTTACTGTAGTTTGGAGGATTTTTTTCACAGGAAGAGTAAGCATACTGGGCCCAATGGCTTCCTGTCTTCTGGCATCCTACCGTTTAGTGGCCTTTGCTGGGTTTCAGGGTGTCCCCAGCAGGCTGCAGGGTCCTGGATAGCGCAGTCCTGTTCGGGACAGACTGTCCAAGTTCCCAAGCAGTTCTCAGCCGCAGGCAACCTTAGCAAGCTTAAGTGAGATCAGCTCTTTAGTGATTATCAGCTCATTGTGATTTCAGCCCTCCAGCTTGCTAGGTGCCTAGGCAGGCAGATGCAGGGAGAGAGAGGAGAAGGCTGTATGGAGTTCCACAGCGATGTCTTTATTGGTTCTTCTGTGAAGGGTCCCAGTGACAACTCTTCTAGCCAGAACTGGGCTAAAACAGCTCTTTATATACGGTACAGGGGAATCAGAAATTGTCCAATGGCAAGGGTTAAAGGAAAGTGACCTATAGGGTTACAGAAACATAAGCAGGGTTTCCAAAAGGCAGAAGACAGGGGCTTCTAGCCCATTCACCATGACTTGGCATTTCCTATCTTAGGCTGCTGAACGCCACAGAGGCATTGCAGCCTCAGGGCTTGCTACACCACCATGTCTTCTTTACTGTACCATAATATTTCTCAAGTTTGCTTTTATTTCACTCTAATAATTGGCTTTGTATATCCACTGAGAGACCTGAATTTCCTATCAAGGCAGGGTTGTTCACTCCATATTTTCACTAGTGTAACTGAGAGGAGAATTTGGTTCAAATGCTCTGTGATAAGATATCTCACGCTCAATAGTTCTTCACTCCCCTGCCATATGGCAACTTTACAGGAAAGAACTGAACTGCTTAGGTTCTATATAGAATTTTTTTCATTCCCTTCAAAACAGAGTTTTAATATAATTCAGATTTTAAAATGGAGGAAGTAATTTATATTTTAGCATGGAATTTTCACTTAACTTTAGCCACCCAAAAGCTAGGCAACCAAAAGGAATTTGTCATCTGAGCTGCCATAGTCACTAGAGGGAGGAAGAAACTTTTAGAGGATTATTCATCACATACTACGATAAGACTTGGGGGAAAATTTTCCTGTTGCAGACATGAGTGCAAGTCTTTACAATTTACACTGGTCTTAATGGTGGTGAACTGATGAATTTTGCTGCAGACCTGTTGAAGATTGCATGCAAGATGTTTTCCATTACCATTTGTATGGCAGATTACCTTTGTCAAGTGGGCAGTTTGCTTTATCTCTCTCTTTGAGTGACCACATTCACACCTCCCTCGGGAGGGGACCTCTGCTGATAACAGACTATTGAATATCAGTGCATGACTGATAAGAACTATAACATCCCATTGTGAGATGCTCCGCCCAGAGGGAGGAGCCAAGCATTGCTACCCAGATATAATCTGAGATTCTGGAACACCAGCACGGGTTTTCTCCATGGGATTCCCCAGAGGAACAGCAGGTGCGTCTTCCTCCACTGGATCTTCAGAGGACAGAATACATCCTTCTCTACAGATCCTTCTTGCTCCAACAGAACCACACCTGATACTTCAGAGGACTGCAGCCACATTTTCAATCGGACTACCACCAACACCCTGACCAACAGGGTGTCAGGTTGGGTTCTGACTCTGTCAGTGTTGTTCTAGTGGACTGCATTGTTTATTTTATTGGTTTTTTTCTTCCCTATTAAAGAACTGTTATTTCCTGCTCCCATATTTTTGCCTGAGAGCCCCTTAATTTAAAATTATAGCAATTCGGAGGGGTGGGGAGGGTTTACATTCTCCATTTCAGGGAAGGCTCCTGCCTTCCTTAGCAGACTCCTATCTTTCCAAACCAAGACAAGACCTAAAGGCAATATTTGAGCTGGTGGATTGAATGGGGATGGGAAACTATTTTCCTAAGCTGCTGTTAGCCTGCTCCCTGGCATGTTTCAGCTTGGGGAGGGTAAGCTCTCTCCAAATAACATCTGAGCATAACTCAGTGGGCATTGTGAACCAGAGATGGCTTTCAGTCAGCAAGACATAGATAAAGCTGCCCTGTTTCAGGTAGGAAATTTAGCCCTAGTAAGACAAACCATGCCATATACTTACTTCCAGGGTCAGACAATGGATGCTGGCTCATTTTATTTACTGATAGAGATATAACCAAAGAGCTTTAGACAGTGAAGAAAGTCATACAGGAGAATGAAAGATGAACTTGGAGCGGTTTCATTTGTATTGTCTGAAACTAGGACTTGGATGCAAGTAGAAACCCAAGAGACAAGAGCCACTGTTAATGAGACTCTTCTTATTAAGCAAATTTTAAAGACATTCCTTCCCTTGTACTGGTGCTAAAGTGACTGACTGTGACTATGAAAAAGAGTTTTTGTAAAGAAAAACTTCCAGGACCTGCTATACTTAAATGACTTTCTAAAACCAGTCACACCACAGATGCTGCTTGAAGCCATGATTCAGAAACTGATGTCCAGAAGGTTTGTACCCAAGAAAATACCCAGTTTCTGAGCTCTTCCTGCTGGATTTTAAGACTTGGGAAAACTCTGCCTTAAAAATACTCACCATTCACCACAAAGAACCCAGATCCAGCAACAAGCAGTGCAAAGTGTTTCAGCCACTTTCAGCCGCTGTTATGAGATCCAGGGACCATGGTATAAATTCAGATGAATAATCTTATTTCTAAGTTGTTTCTAGGGAGTGTGTTAACTGCCAGGCTATTCATTTTTATGCTCTAATAGTTTGTATACTAGCTGACTGACCAGTATCGCTGATGTGTCACATCAATTTTCTTATTAAATACAAAAATAATGAATGTTAGGAATGAGCCTAGAAAGCTCCTCATCTCCCAGATTGGGTCTTGGTGCCAAGTGTCTGGCTGGCATCATGTCCACCATCTACATGAGCTTGTCAGTTGTGTAACTCATAAAGTTAACGTAAGCAAATGTGATTTGCTGAGCAGCACTGACTAGAGCTGTTTTGCCAGAGGAAGGCTTTACAGCATGTCAGAGAGACAGCCATGACACATCTTTCTTGGGAAAGGGAAGGGGTACTGCTGGCAGGAGTACATAATTTTCAGGAATTTCTCTGGAGAGGCTTCCCTCTCTCCCTATCCCCCCCCCGCCTCCCCCCCCCAGGATTCCTCTGGTCCCAGATGTCATTAATGATGCATCTCTGATGACATGATCATTGCTGTGATGAGTAGAAAATGAGAAATTAGGAGTCATTGACCCACCCCAGTATCTGTCTCGGAAGCTGTCCTGGAGAGACACAGTGTGCTGGAGATGGGGGAGATTAGGAGGCTGCATGAGACCCCAAACGCTGATTTGACAGCACAACTTGCTGCTGATCTGCACAGCCTCTGACAAGTTCAGTAACATCTCTGCTCATGAAAGAAATGCCTAAGATTCTTCTCCTCCACCCCATGAAGCTTGATATGATGTTGTACAGGAAGGCAGTGCAGACCATAGACTGAAGCCAGGTTACTTAAGTGCCATTTACTCTCTGGAACATCATGCCACTGCCTAGGAGGAAAGACTTGGATGTTAGAGCTGAAAAGAGACTTACATTTTACTTCCTTCCCTCTAAGGGCAAGTATATTTTATATATGCTATCAATCATTTTAGCAGATCCAAGACCCACTTTTCCTCTCCTGCACCCCAGTTTAGTGCAATTGATTTAAACTGATAATTTTAAAGCAGCACAACAGTTTGTTTTTGTAAAAAGGCTGAATTTTGGTGTTTTTTTATGACAAAACTGTCTTAAGTTTTTGGTTTTTTTTAAAAAAACCCATATTAAGTTATTGACAGAAACAGGGCATGTCAGTAAACTGCTTCTAGGCACTTACCAGGAACATCCTTGTTTGCTGTTTATGTTAACCTTGGGCTAAAGATTAACTCTTGTTCAATATTTGCAACTTTCCAAAGAAAACAGATGGCAACATGTGAATAGCTAAACTGCACATGCAAAAATTACACTGAAATATAATGTGATGGGTCAAACTTTAGTTGGTTTAAGTCAGGCATTTATAATAATCCTTCTTTACCGCACTTAAATATCACATAGATAAGTCATGGCAGCTCATTCACTGCCAGGAAAAGCTTGCATTCAGGACCTGAGGAAGCTACCAAGTCCAACAAAAACCAGAGACAACAGGCAATGGCTTAGTAGCTTAAGCCATATGAGTCAGATCAGTCAAGTCATAATTTCAAATGCCAGTGGGATCCAGATCTATTAAGTACTGGGGCATTTACTACAAGCAGAACAAGTACTTTGAGTTAAATCCTAAAATCTTAGATCTTTTGGCATTTTAATGACTATTAAAAATCACAGGATATTTTCATAAGGGGAGGAGCTTACTAATCTTATGCCCTTCACCAAATAGCCCTTTCCTCCTAAAAATACCCTTTCAGTCCTTTATTGCAAAAGTAAAATGGGAAAGGAAGAGAGAATGACACTCCAGTGATGTGCTGTATCTTTCAAGACTTGTACTGCCGCCATCACTGCAACACAAAGGCGCTGTGGATATCTGCAATGAAAAGTTAAAGATGTTGTTCCTAGAGTTTCTGTATTAGTGGCTGGGCTATAACCCTGGGTGCCTGTGTTGGTTTAAGACAAGTTAAGGGCCAGAAACTCCAAAATTATTTTCCTCCCATTTAGTTTTAACCAATCCCTTTCCACCAATAGGGAAAGAAGAATGCCAGAATATATACGTGAAAAAAAAATCAGTTTACTAAAAAATGAAATAGCAACAGGAAAGAAAAAATAACAGTAACAATCACTAGTTACAAAGTTGCTGAAATTTCATGGACTCCCAGGAACAAAAAGAAACAAAAATGGTGGCAAAACCTTTCCCTTAGGATGGTGCCCTACGCAGACAACTGCACTTGGAGAGACAAAGATGGCAGCAGCCCTCCCCCCTTCCCCCCTCTCCCGGCTACACATGGAGAGTGAAAAACAGAATTCACTGCTTAGAGTTTTTAAAAGTTTAATAATAATAATAATGATAGGAATAGGATAAAAAAAGGACAATATTTCCAGCGCTGAGGCGCTTCTGGCCAACAGCCAAAGAACATGGGGGGGGGGGGGGTGAATATACAGACAGTAAGATACATGCATATTCATGTCTTTCATGCATTATTCAAACATTCTATCGAATTTTCTGATGTTTTGGAAACTCCTTTGTCTGACTTCTTCACACTCCGGCTTATCTACATGACATCCTGGGTATCAGGTCAAAATATTTTATTTCTTCTTGCATCACCATTCTGCTGTTTCACATCCTCTGATAAGATTTTAGTATGTCCTCCTTAATTTTAAAATACTATTCTCTAATTGTCCTCCAGTGCTCTGGTTTGTGTCATGGTTATCTTATCACTTGGACAGGTTGGTCAGTGGATGGCTGTGGTAATCACATATCCTCTGAACAGAGAGAGACATAGCTCTCTCCCAGGATTTTCCTGGGAATCTGTGAGAAGATCAGAGAAAAGAATGAGAAACAATTCTTATCTTCACTTGCTGCACCTGTTGTGCACACGTGGCATGTGTTATGGAGATTGTTTACCAAAGGGTGATTTCTTAATTGGACACTGGTGATGGTGTTATGGATTCATTGACCAATTGGATCCATGTGTGTCGTGACTGTCTGGCAAGGGCGATAGGTTTTTTCTTAATAGTATAGTATGGTTTAGTACAATAAAGCGATTGATCAACCTTCTGCAATCATGGAGTCAATGCTCATTATTCCCCATTCAGGGGCTTGCTGCTACAATAGATGGCCTTACACTGCTTTTAGTTACACAAAAGCCTTTTTCACATCTTATGTTTTTGCTAAGGTCTATAACACAGTACATTCATCACACTATTATTTCCATAAGTGATACATAGATATTATATTCATTACACTACTATTTCTATGAGCAATACAGTGCATACTTAAGCTGATAGATTATATTATACTAACATGCAGCTAAAAAGAGTTATAATTGATACTATTTCTAAATAGTTATAATCACCAACAACATGTACAAGCTAATACATAAATGCGAAAGCCAATATTATCCGGTCATTTTTCACAGAGAGAGAACAAAGAGAAAAAACCAACAACACAGAAAACCAACCCGCCGCAGTTACAAAAACTCCCACTTCTCCAAAACAACCAACAGGGAACAAGGACAAAACACAAAGAAAACCTGGAGTCTAAAACCAGCCCAATGTTTTGAGATGGGAAACATGCATGCTTATGAAAATTCAGAATTTTAGATGCATACAATACACTTAGGCGGGTGGTGGGGAAAACAAAAAATGTTTAGCAAGTTTATAGAAACAGATACAGCTTGTACCAAGGACACATAGGAATGTAATTAGCTAGGTAGAGACACACTGAAATAGAACATAGGAATTTAGTTGCTAGGCAAAGGCCATAAAGATAGATGTATATTGGGTGAGCTCAGTGTTATAGATGGATAATAAGATGATTGGCTCTCGCAATTAAGGGATGAATATTGTGTGAATATTAAGAGAAGCTTTATTGATGTATAGTTATTGTAGTTTAAATGTCCTCTGTTTCCCCCAGAGTTCCCTTTAACACCCCCCCCTGACCCTCCAATCAAGTTGCAAGAAAGCAATCTCCACCAATAAACGGCAAAGAAGAGTTGACTGAAAAACTTTGGGAGGGGCCAGGGTTAGCTGATGCAACTCCCAGGAGTATAAAAGACTAAGCAGCCATCTTGAAGATGAGCCAGACATGTGGTAGGCAGCCACAAGGGCAGCTTCCAGGCCTGTTTTTCCTTATTTAGTCCTTTTGTTGTATTTTTGTTAAGGTTTAATAAACCCTTTAAATTTTTTAATTGAGCAGTCGTTTCTCACATCAGCAAAGCAGAAATTAAGGTATTGTTGAAACCCATAAGGCAGAACCCAAACCAGCCAGGACCAGGCTTGTGGTTTTGGCCAGGGAAAACTGACCTGGGAGAAAGCCAAACCTCTACTGCGTCTGCCCAGAGGAAAAGGTCAAGCAGCGAACACTGAGGAAGATGATTACTTCACTGAAGACCCCCAACCTGTGACCACTGGGAGGCGTGGCACCACCAAAGACTCTGGGCAGGGAATGGGCGGGCAGGGAGGTGTGGGCTTGTGGGATCAATGTGTATAAAAAACCTGTGACCTGCCTCACCAGGTACGCATGTTTTTGGTGGAAATATTGCTCATGCATCCCAGCTAAAAAAAACAAACCTGCTTTACAATTTTTAATTGTAAAGTCCTTATTCACCATCTCAGTTCCTCTTATCTCTCTGTCGGTGCCAGCTCCATCAAGAAAGGCACCTGAAATGCTCCTGTGGCTGGAACTCATAAAAGGACTTCTCGGCAGGAGCAGCAGGCAGCCAGATGGGGTGACTCGGACTCTGTGCCTTTCCGCTTCGACCGGGCGCTGCTCGCAGGCTGGGGTCACTGTATGGAGTGGAGCTGTTTCGTTCTTCTTGGAATGATGCCATGGCTGTAGACAGGCACACACGGAGTTTGCCTTGGAGCAGTCCAGGATCATGAAACACAGCCTCTCACAAACCCCAGCCAAAGCAGCCCCCTCAGGAGGTAAAAAAACCCCACCAAAAAAAACCAAGACACCTAAATGCGAACCTCTGCCTGTGCTGCCTCAGCTCTCCCCCTGCAAGAACGAAAGGGAAAGACAAGAGAGCTCCGACTGAGTGACCCGACCTGAAAAAGCTCGGGCATCCCCCCCTCCCCTCCGTCCCACAGTTCTGTGTCTTAAAGAGTCAGTAACAATTTTGGGCACAGAGAGCTATGGAATGCAATAACATTTTGAGTTACCCAGGACAGTGCCTGCTCTGTGTTTATGATTAAGCACAGGTTTCATCTTGCAAATTTGATTTGCTGGGTGTCTCAGGCACTTGGCACCACTCTCCAGCAGTGTCTACAATGGGAAGGTTGGGCTGACCTAGCCTCCAACTCTCATAGCTCCTTTGCAAGCCCAGCCCGGTGTCTGGTTTATGAGCACAGCGAGCAGAGCCTTGCAGAGATATGGGGAAGACTTGTGAGCGCAAACACTTGCACGCATACACTGTGGTTTTTATTATCATCATTAACTGTGAGAAATGAAGCGTTCTCCTCAGTTGAATGTTTAAAAATTTAATAAAGGACAATAGGGGACAAAATCAATAAAGCAAAAGTTACAGCGCTGAGTGCGTAGCTGTAGCCAGAGGCACACCGATTAACTATAGTAACCCTTCTTGTATACCCTTTCTATTGCATTGGTCAAATACATATTCATAAATGATTATACATATTTAAATATTTCTTCAAACTAGTTTGCATGCTCCAGGAACTTTTTAGCATGACTCCTCCTCTGATCCACCTTTCTAGGGCATGTGCAGTAACCTTGGTTGTGGTTTTGTGTCACCCCCCACAATGGCCCCCTGTTCTGTGGTTTCAGCAGGTGACAGTTGTTGATAGTCAGTGTCAATAGCAGGGGTCCTTGTCATGCCCGTTCCTCAAATATTATCTGACCATGCAGACAGTTCAGTTATTTCAGTTGTTGCAAGTTAAACACAAGTACTCTAAATCAACATCAGCTACTTCACAAATATGTCTCAGTTATTTTAATTATTGTCAATTAGCTACAAAAATAACAGCATTAGTTATTATTTCACATCTATAGCTGCTTCTGCAAAAGTTGTCATTATAATGCACAACACATAGCATCCACTTAAATATTTGTGAAAGCCAAAACTATGTGTTTATTACATTAACCTTCAATAACAATGGATGGTCAGGGATCAAACCCCTCTGTAATCTGATTATTAAACAAAAGATAAAGGATAAAGGTAGATACAAGAACAGTGAGACTGTATTGGTCAGCTTGACAAGATGGACACTGATGTGACTAAAAAGATTTGTAGGTACTACAGAAATGGAGAGTTGAAATGCAAACAGTGAGATAACTGTTGTTGGTTAGAGGAAACCACATCAGAGTGTAAAAAATGCCATGGGACATAGTGCAAAGTGTTTAATTTGAGAACTATATGGAAGGCAAATAGAAAATGGTGTGATAATTAACCACAGACAGCAGTCACAATTTACTTAGGGAATGAGTGGTGTGGTGTTATCCTGCTGATGGAATCCAGAAGGATCTCCAGTGTGAAATGAATGTCTGGAATTCAGCTCCACTCAGACATCCTAATAAGGGCAAAGGCATTAAAGAGCAATTTGGGAGGAATGAAAAGGAAAGCCAAGGTGATAATGAAGGTGTGACTGTGATTATCACAATGTAGGTGCTCCACTTCTAAAGGCACTTCTAGGTGCCTGCTAGTGTATATTCACTCACAAATTACTTGGCTTGATAAAATGATATTGAGTGAAATGTGATCCCTATGCTTAAAATCTGAGCATCTCTGTGTTATTATTTATTTGCATTCTATTTTTCCATCTGTCATGGGTAGTCCTTCAGCATTTCCAATGACAGTGATTCAGTGCTGCTGATGCTGGGAGGTCAGCCCTGGTCCAGCCTGGAATTCTTCAATATGCATCTATGAAACGCTGTCAAGATTCAGAGATTCTTAGTGGCTTTTCCAAACCTGGAATATATCTAGCAATAGGAGCCAGATCTCCTAAATCACTGTTCTTTAGCAGTCTGCTAATAACATTCTCACGGCTTTGTTTTAATGATTGTTATGGGTTTAAGCTTCTTAGTGAATTTTTCCCATTGTCACCATGAAAGATGCTAGGAGAAGGAGGGAGTGATGCCCCTGGAGATGGATGGTGGGTGACTGAGTTATACAAACGAGTAGCTAATAGCCCTCAGATACTAAGACAATAATCCATTATTTTGAAACTGAATTATTTTGGAGAATTGTCAGAATACTTGAAAACAGCCAGTGAATTATATTTAGTATAGTGTTTTAATTCATTTTCTATTTTAACTTTTTATTGAGACAGTTCACATCAGTAAGGAAAAAAGTGCAATTTCCCTTTCCCTTTCAGCTTACACTTGTGGTGAGAAACACAGTGTTTAAATTCTTAGTTTGGAATAACTCTGCCCGAACAAATAATTAAAAAAAAATAGATTTATCTGTAAGATAAAGACCTTGGAGCATTTTGTGAAGAATGTTTGAAAGATCAAAACATTACAGGTTTCTCACCATGGATAGGAATTAAGCAATAAAAAGAATTAACTATATTTGGCTGAAAGAAAACAATTTCTAAGAAAAACAAATTTCTCCTAAATATATTGCTCTCTTTTCAGTGTTATATTAAGTCAAAAATTACACTGGTGCTAAACTAAGTAATTTATACCAGTCCAAAGAATTTCAACAAAGATGAAGAAGGGCTTTTATGTTTAAAGTACTATTGCCAGAAAAAGGCTTCAGATGAATTTCCATTTTTAATTACTTCTGTGATAAATGACTGCTCACTTTTTAAAATCTCAAAGGTTTATTAAACCTTAACAAAAAATACAACAAAAGGACTAAATAAGGAAAAAATTACAGTGCTGGAAGCCCCCCCACTCCCACCCCAAGGCTGCCAGCCATGTGGCTCATCTATAAAATGGATGCTCTGCCTTTTATATCCTTAGCTCCTCTGAAAGTTTTGTCAGTCAACTCTTTCTCTGCCATCCATTGGTGGAGGTTACGTTTTACATCTTGATTGCAGGTCAGGTGTTGTTATGCCACGCCTCCTGGAAACAAGCCAGCCTCCTCTAAATGTCTTGATTACTAAGGCTATTACAAGGGGGGGAGGGAGAGAGGATTATGGAATGACATCTTACAATAACATTACTATAAATCTATATAATATATCTTAATTGTGAGAGCCAGCTATTACATTACTTATTCATAACACTTCAATGGCGTGCAAAGCAATAAAGGATAAGTTTGAACTATCTTGCATGAGTTATGAAACATCAAAGCCTAATAACTGATATAATACATGGTGCTTACTTGGCTCAAAAGCCTAAGGAAACAATCCTTTATTCCAGACATTTCAGATGAAATCTCATCCAGATGAATACTCAGTGAAAATTGCAATGTAGTGAATTTTCAGCCTGAAATTAGTTTGCTGTTAAGATCATCTTGGAGATAGGACCAAAGATTTAATCAACATGGCAGGTGCCTATCCTCATGGAGGCAGACTAAATGACTACTTAAGATTAGATAAATAACTTTTAGGTGGCTGGAATATGAGATAAATCCCACCCTCCTTTGCCTCTTTCTTCATCTTCTGCACTGAGCACTATCCATCTTTGCAACAGCACCATTGGAGGTACGCAGCAGAAATACTTTATAATCGCAGTTGGCAGAGAAGTGCAGGGGGAATTTCCACTGTTACTAAAACAGCATACTCTGGGCAAAAAATGTTGAGTCTTCTTTTAGAGTTTGATTTTCTCATTCAACCACCATCCTAGCAATTATTCCTGC
>NW_005054822.1:61761-65490 GCF_000277835.1 Geospiza fortis
TCACCGAGAGCATTTCAGGGAGCTCTGATCCCACCCGGGCACCTCCAGCTGCATCAGGCACCGGCCCCGGCTCCTTCTGGAATTTTCTTTGCTTCCCTGGAGTGTCACAGACATTTCTTTCATGAAAAATCCTCTCTTAGGATCTTGCTGCTGAAGCTGAGAAGTTCAGCAACCAGACATAAACAATAGGTTATCTGCTGCTGTGGAATGTAACAGGTCTGCCTGGATTGGCCCAGTTTGGATGTTTGGGGTTGGTGACCAGTCCAGAACTGAGATCTCTTGGACACAGTCTGAGAGAGCTGGTTTGTTATTCATTCTTTACTTTCTATTGTTAGGTAGCTAGCAGCTTCTGGAAACTCTCCTTTCTTTTTCTTTTTAGTATAGTTATACTAGATGTATATATCATAACTTAATAAATCAAGCCTTCTGATCATGGAGCCCATCTCGTCTCTTCCTTCACCCTGAAACCCTTGTGACCACCGTCAACACATTTAATCATAATAATGTGGGAGGAGAGAGGATCATGTTTTTTATTTGGAAATTAACATTAACTGCACCTGCTTTGTAGCCCACCTTCAGCAAGCTAGTACTTTTAAAGCAGGCATGAAGGCAAAGACTGCCTCCAGGGTATTGAGATCTAGTTTAATTACAGAGGAGTAAAGAGAACTAACTCTGTGAATAAAACAGATCAAACCATGAAAGGTACGAATATACTAAAAAAACGTGATGAATATCAAACTAAGTTAGATGCTGATACCAAAAAATGATATATTTTATTTAATAGCAAAAGAGGCAAAGAGACAGAAAAAGAAAAGGGAAGAAAAAAAGGGAAGAAAGAAAGAGAAGAAAGAGAAAGAGAGAAAGATGAGTGTGGTGTCGGGGACAGGGAGAGTGACAGAGATTAAGTAGAAACATATCACCCTTCCATAGGTCCCAGAAACATCTCATTGCTCCCCTCCATCAGGTCTTCTTGGTGGTGACTGTTCCCTGCTGAAAAAGTATAGAATCCAATGGATTAATATAAGTTTAGGCCAGGTGGGAACACCCAGGTGCCTCCCTGGAGGGAGGGGCAAGTTTGACACTGTCCTTTGCAAAACTCTGGATCTGTTACATCATCTTGCATCATGCGCAGTGCTCTGGTGCAGGGTCTGGGGACCCCTTTGGGGGGAGCCTTTGATGGGCCATGACACCACCTCTGCTGTCCCTCATGTGGATGTCCTGTAGATCTGGCATTCCCAGGGTGAAGGGGGCCTCCCACAGCTGGGGCGGTGTGCACAGCAGAGGATGGATGTTCACTTCCACACACCCAAAACCTCTCCTTCTCCCTCCTTTGTTATGGGGGTCTGTCCAAGCCTGGCAGCAGATAAATCTGGGGCTGTGGCCTCCACACCAAAAGTGCTGGGTTGGGCCCTGCCATGGATGCTCTTCCAGATGCTTTGAACAATAGTGTTACTTTCATTATCTCAAGTTGCCTTAGGAGGTTTAACTCACAGTTCAGGACTTCAGTCAGGACGCCCATCCAGGGTGGGCTTCAGTAGTGTAACTTCATTACACACATTTGCTATAACAGGCAAAAGTCCTTCATAAAGATGTTTAAGCCATAAACCATAACATTTCAGTCTCCAACACAGGGAAATGGCAGACTGGCTAGGTGGCATATGACTAAGGAAAAGACATCATGTTGTAGCAAAAATCAGAGTTACAGAGCAAAGTATTATGTTAGTATCATGCTCTGGCATGTTTCAGCCAACAAATTAGCTCATATTTGCTGATTCTGTTACTCAGCAGATTAGACTTTCACTGTTTGTGGTGATATGGGTGAGAAACTAAGCTTTAAATAACGAGAGGCTATGAATCAAGACCCTCTAGCACACAATAGCACACAATGACCCATCATGATGTTCCACCATGGGAGAAGAGATCAAGTGATATTTTATTGCTGGAATAGAAGAAGAAAGCAGTTCTCTTGGCATTTCAGACCCATCTGCCCTTGATCCAGCATGCTTATACATCTGGACTTGCATCATCTCTGCAACTTCTCAAGTGAATTGCAGCCTTTATTCACTTTAGAGCCATCCATTACTCTCCACTATTTATGTACCTACTTAAAAATCCATAACTAGTCTCACATCGAATCAATGCTTAAAAATGCGGGTGTTAAAGTGGTAGGTGCTGCTGCCTATCTCTTGTCCCCAGCAAGCCTTTCCTGTCGAAAGGCAAGATGAGTTAACATTCAGGCAATGCAGTCAAACCTCCACTCAACACTCACTGCAACTGGCTCAGCAATAGAGGCAAGAAAGGCTCTTTTGCAAGGTTTTATTCCAGCAGAGTAACACTGTCACTGAAGGACAAACCCGGAGAAAGAGGAAGAACCATGTGGAGCAGGCAGCTTATAAAGGGGAAGGGGTGGTGGGCAGAGGGACCTGGTCTCCAGGGGAAGGGGGTGGCCACCAGGGGTATCAAGCCAGGAGAAACCAGAGGAAGTTGTGACACCAAGTCCACAGGGAGACTGTTTTTCCCTTTGGGAGGGATGACTCTGTGGTCAGTAGTTCGTGTCTCCAGGGCTGAGGGCTTGGGGATTGACCAAGGTGGGAGAGTTCATGGGATGCTGCATCCCTGTGGCTGGAGCTCAGCTCTGGGGTTCACTGGCTGTTCCCAGAGCCTGGGGCCTTTGCTGTTACAGAGCCAGGGTGGCTGCAGTGACAGTCCAGGTCCTCACAAGGACAGCACAGAATGTCTTTCCCACACCAGAGGAAGTTGTGACACCAAGTCCATGGGGGAGACTGTTTTTCCCTTTGGGAGGGATGACTCTATGGTAAGTAGTTAATGTTTCCAGGACTGAGGGCTTGGGAATTGACCAAGGGGGGAGAGTTCATGGGATGCTACAAATGCTCAGAGTCAAATTGTATCCAAACAAATTGAATAAAGCTAAGAGCTCTGAAGGGCATCTTTTATATCCCATGACAAGCAGAGACACTCACAGTTTTGCTCCTGTCACCTTTGTCATTAAATATGCAGATTGTACAATACAAAGTTCCTTTATAATTCACCTCCTTGACAATAACAAAACCTTTGAACAGGAATGCTTTATGTGGTTATCACAAGAACAGTGCTCAAGTAGAGACTGTATCAGTAAAGTGCAAAAATAAAATTTTGTTCTCTTGAAGAGTCACATTTCAAGGCATTTTTTGATGTAAGGAAAAAATCAGATTTGACTTTTAAGAAAAATTTCTATTTGGCTGGGTATTAGATCATAAGTAAGAATCATAGGACTTGCTAGATCATATAGTCCATTCTCCTTCCACTACAGGATTGGTTTTCAGACCTGAGGTCTAATTTCATTATTTCAGAAGGACAAAACACAAACTTATGGTAAGTAATGTAACTGCTGCAATACTTACCCTTCAAGGAACACTTTTAGACAGTACCCCCAAAACTAACTGCTGGCAAATAAAGTGCAAGTGGAAATGATAGCAACTAAATATCTGTTTTTCTGAGTTGAAGGTGATATCAGCTCACCTACGTGTCCTAATTTGTATTCCAGGCTATTTATGAGGACATAGCAGGAGATCTTTTAAAAGTATTGAATCGTTAAAACTGAAAATCGCCGACAAAGACTCTCTAACTAGTCAAAGTTAGAAAGTGGTATGTTTATTACGCCTGCAGGCAGCACAGGAGGGTCGTCCCCAAAATGCATGACCACACTGCACAAGGTTCTTTGCCTTCTAT
>NW_005054823.1:0-5343 GCF_000277835.1 Geospiza fortis
CTCCTGTCTTTCCAAACCAAGACATTTAACAACAGGAGACAGATGTATCCCATGGTCCCTAACTCAGCATGCAGCTTATTAGGCAGAGGGGCTTAACCCCTTGGAAAAAGGAGACCCTTTGTTCAGTACCACCGACCAGCTTTTAGAAAGCATATACAAAGCTACCTGCCTGCAAATGATTCATGAAAAGAAATTAATTCCTGGTTTTGAATCTCCAATGCAATTACCTGTGAAGCCAGAACTTATGACCTCTTTAATTCAGGGGCTTCCAGGAACACTTAAACCTATAGCAATTTTCCCTTAAAAGACCATAGCAGATATATCTCCTGTAGAAACACCAGATAGATTTCTTAGTAACCAGAATGACCCATTCGTTCCCCTTTATGACTTGCTGAGAAAAGGGATGAAATGGGATTGGACTACTTCTCAGGAGGAAGCATTGCAATTGTTGATTTTTGAAGTAGCAGCTCACCAAGCACTGGACCCTATCCATCCTACAGATCCCTTTCAGGTGGAGTGGGGACTTGCCTCCTCACTCCTACATATATGGCAGCAGGGTCCTGAGGGTCCAACAAAGCGTGTTGGTTTTTATTCCCGTGGTTTCAAAGATGCTGAGAAAAGATACACTACCTGGGAAAAGGGGTTGTTTGTGGTTAGCTTAGCTCTCATAGAAGTGGAAAAAAACATAGCAATACAAGAAACTGAGAGCTTGGATAGCAGCCAAGACAAACTTGCCTCTGTGATTAAAGCAACGCCTCCTTCCCTCCCTGCTTCTGCTAACAGAGAGGGAGAAGGCAGTGCTCAGGTTGAGGAACTGTTAACTTTCTGGAGTATTTTCCAGCGGGAGGGACAGAATTATTTTCTTGTCTGTATTTACATCGAGTCTTATGCTGTGTTTATATTTGGGTTGGTCAAAGCCAATGCTTTCAAAAGAGCTACCAGAGATAATACTGTTAAAGCAATGCAGAGATGTTTTGGAATTTTCCTAAAACCACAGGAAATTCAATCTGATAATGTTTCTCACTTTACTGTCAAAGGTGTGCAGGATTGGGAAAAGGTGAAAAGATTAAATGGACTTCTCACACCCCTTACTATAGGTGGGGGTAAATGGGTGTCCCAAAATCACTGCTTTTTGTCCGACAGCTCCAAGCATAATTCCTTCACCATGGAGACCAGATGATTTCAAGAACCCAGCACATTACCCTGGACAACCTGGTTTTGGTGGACCCCCCCCATGGTAGGGGAAGTACCACTGGTGTTAAAAACGTCTCTGACAGTTCCATTGTTCTAACTTTTTCTGCCTCTTCGTGGCAGATTCTGTTGTGCTTACTTTTACAGAAGAACTCTGAGGGACATGAAGACCTGATAAACCATGATAACACTAGCGTTGGATGACAAAAATAATGTTTTCCCTTCCCTTTATGGTAACACCAGGTGATGATATTACACATGACATGTAAATTAATTGAACTTGAATAAATTAGCTGTCACAATTAGAGATTTGACCAAATTACAGCAACCACTGCAGTCATGCTTACTGGCTTTGGGAACACATCAGTGGTTGTTATCAAACATATTACCAAATTGGGAAAAAGTAAATGTAAATTATCACAAATTGGTAATCGATGCAATTAGTGCTACACAAAACAATCTTTCTCTGGCTCTACTGTTTGTCTCTTAGCTGCATCCAGGCACAATTGTGGATGCAGTCATTTGCTGCCTCAATTAGGAGAGAAGGTGAAGAAGGCACTTTTCCCACTGAAATTTGGAAAATAATTTGGGACAGTGACACTGATTTTGAAAGAGAATTCCAATCCTGGTGGAACTTGGTTAATTTTACTTATGACCCCATTTCAAACACAGCCACTGCTTTTGTGTTAACCATACGCAATGCCTCAGTTCATTTGATTTTTCCTATTATTGCATTAGGGCTGAATCATAATGGAGCTATTCTCTATCCTTCCGAGCATAGGGAATGGGCCCATCAAATTGGTAAAAAATGGCAAACTGTCAATTTGGAATCTTGTATTGTCCGAGAACAACGAGGGTTCATCTGTGAAAGCAATGCAATCATAGCTCAAGACATTTGTTTGGACACAGAGCAAAATATCTGTCATTTTGAAATTCATCCTAACAAGACTTCTGAAACAGTCCTTATATACATAGGCAATGGGTGTGCATGCTTTAGAACTGCTTTTGATATTGTATTTGTAGAAAAAGTAGTAGTAGATACTAAAAATCATTCAAATTTTTGTGCTTGTAACTTTACCAAAATTGCAGGATGTGATTTTTCTTATGAAGCTCCAGTTACCTCTTGCTACCTTTTACAATCCAACTACACACTGATTCACAAACTGATGCCTACTCCCATTGGGACAAACCTCACTTTGGTAAGGCAATTGTTGCTCCATCAGGAATTAGTTGAAATTTTGGAAAAGATCAAAAAAAGCGGACAGAAAACCCTGGTAACTGTTCATCACGATGTGAGAAAAATACACCGTGTCATGGAAAGAGTAAAGAAAGATGCCAAGCACAGGTAGTGTGATACTCTTTTTGGGTGGTCACCAACTGCCACGAGTGTCCTGAACAATGTGTGTTATCCTATCATTATCCTTTTGATTCTAGTTTTGATTGGTTGTATTCTATCAGCAATCTTATTCATTATGAATTGGAGAATGATGAAACGGTTAACAAGATTGACATCTATAATTAATGCACACAACTTGGCTGATGTCCTATTCATTGTGGACATCCCCAAGACTGTTGACACAAGGCGATTATGAATTAGCATATGTTTTCTGGAATAATACTTAATTTTCTTTTAGGATTTTGTGAAAATTACTTTTGATTTTTAGTGAATTGTTTTGAAAAAATTATTTTAAATTAATACTTATTATTTGTTTATTGCTTTTTTGCTTTTGATTATTTGTGATTATTTTTTGATAATTTGAAAAAATTGTTTTAAAAATAACATTGTTTTAATTAGTATTAATTATGTTTGTTTATTGTTTCCCTTTTTCCCTTTTTTCTTTCTTTTCTTTTCCTCCTTTTCTGTCTATCTCTCTCTGTGACATACTGTCTCTGTTTTCGGGGATATGCTACCAACATATGACGAGTCCTGAAGACTTCACAATGACCCTATGTAACCCTGCTGATGAAGGCCCCTTGAAAACTGTTGTGAATCACCGGGTGGTGTGAGAGATGGTCTGGAGTTCCCCTCATTTTGCCTCACGATCGTCTCAAGGACAGACATCAGGACCCTGGGTACCCCGATCGGAATTTTTGTCCTGCCGGTGATGGATGAACACCAAATAATTCTGAGGCCTGAGCAGAGTTTCTGGCCTGCCAAGCTATTGTTTGCAGGTGTGTTTGCTGCTATGGAACACTGAGCCTGAAAGAAGAAGGAGCACCTTGCCCTTCTTCACCTGCACCCGCATTCGCAACAATAGCCCTGGAATTTCCTCTCCTTTCGGCTTGGCCGGACTTTTCTGGGGTAACCTTTGGTGGTCCTCACGGAAGACCCTTCATCTGTTTTACAACCACCGTGACGGACGGACTGAGATGGGAGAAGCCTCTCCCTCAAGGACTGAGACATGAAACCTCTATATGGAGGAGCTCCCTCCTCCTCCCAAGGACTGAGACTGAAATCCCTAACACGGGGGAGGTGTGTGGGGGAAGCGAGCTGACCAACGCGAGATGTTTGTCTTCAGGTGTGACCATTGGACCAAGAAGACGATGGTTCTCGCCTACTGCTGAGGATATGGACTGTTTTTACCTGTCTTCAATGCCTTCTTTCTCCTCAGCAATTTCAATAGACTATTCTTTATTGTATCTGATTCCCCCCAGTGATTTCAAGACCTTTTCCCCCCCCCCCCCCAAAAAGGGCTATAAAGAATCTTGAGTTTACCAGTGTCTTCTGAGATCTCCCCTGACTTGACCAGGCGAACTCCGTCAACTGGACTTCAAAGGACTCTGTCTTTCTACATTTGGTAGCTATATACCTTCCTTTCTCTTCCTCCCTCTCTTTTCCCTATTCTTTCCTTTTTTCCCCAATACCCCCCCCAACGCATTTGCTGTGGTCATTTTCAATAAAGGTGCATCTGTTCTGATTGATACTGCAATCCCCTTTCCATGTTGGTTTTTTGCACTCTGAGATCAGTTAATGAACCATCACGAATCCCCTTCGTAAGAACGGATCGTGACAATGCTTATCACAGGTTACCTTCAAACTGGTCAGCAATATGTTATATAGGGTATATTAGACTGTTGTTCTTTTTTCTACCACAACTTCAGGGAAATCAGGAATCAAGGTATATGACCATCTAATTAGAGAAAAGTGGTCAATTGATAGATCCCTTGTTGGAGGGAGCTCCCAAAAGTGGGGAAAAGGTGAATCCTGAGTGAATCATGCAACAGTATGGTCCAGCCCCTGGGAATCCAAAAGAATATCAGGTGCCAGGGAACCCATTTATGATTGAAATTGGATAATTAGGTTACAAGTTGTCTTTGAAATAATAACCAACCAGACAGCTACAGCTCTTGATCATCCAATCCACATAGATGAAGAATGCGGTATTTCAACATCAGATGGTATTAGATTGCCTATTAGCAGAAGAAGGGGGAGTGTGTGGAAAACTAAATGACTCTGCTGTTTGCACATAGATGACAATGTAAAAGTAGTGAAACAAACAATAAAGGGAATAAGAAAGCTCATGTACCAGTCCAAACGTGGAAAGGATGGGAATGGAACATGTTTTCATGGTTACCTGGTGGACTTTGGGTTAAACGAATGCTTTTTTTCCTCTTATGTGCTGTAGCAACTCTCATCTTTTTACCATGTATGATTCCTTGCTTAGTGCAACTTATTCAACATGTCATAAGGGCATGCTGGTAGTAGCCATGCCTACAGATCCAGAAATAGCTGCAAAAGGACAGAAAAATGATGTCACTGCAAATAATTGCAAAACCAAAAAGGACCCAGGAATGGTAAATTAAGTCAATGATGATTAAAGTTTTTAAAGACAATTACTGAGAAAGTAAGAAGAGGAAAGATTGAAAGGAATGAGAAGGAGGTGTCTTTACAAACAAACTGTGGGCCTGATGGTAGATAAGGTCAGATATTGAGAGGTGAAAGAAGCAATGAGGGGAACCATAAATTCCATAGGAATTCCACTAATTGACACAGACTGTTACTTACTCAAGACTGTGCCAAATCTCTTGATTTAGAGAAAAAGAACAGAGACACAAGGAAAAAGAAAAGGGGGGGTCCACATTAGAAAGAGGTCTGTATTAAGCAATTTGGGAAGTCTGTACCTCTCAAGTACCTCAGCCAATAGGGACAGA
>NW_005054823.1:7318-7598 GCF_000277835.1 Geospiza fortis
CATCGCATAGTTTCTATTTTAATATTATGCTATAGCCTAAAAACTATATTTACCACACTACTTAAAAGAGATTAATACAGCACTCCTTAAAAGAGATTAATACAGCATAACTTTCCAGCATAATGCATACAGTATTCATTTTAATATTTGCAAAGAGCCAATCATATAATATGCATTTTTCACATGTAGTTTGTAAATGTGTGAGTGAGTAGCTTAATGGGCTCGGTTATATGAAAGGGGGAGCGAGCGAGTAAGTGTACCCACAGCGGGGGGAGAGGTC
>NW_005054823.1:7621-16593 GCF_000277835.1 Geospiza fortis
AGCCAGCTGAGAGGCGCCGGCTGGGGCGGCTGTGGGGGCAGATTACGGCCCGTGGGGAGGTGGCTGAGGAGAAGTGGAGAAGTGGAGAAAATAGAGATGTATGGGTGAGGACATGTATTGTGTTTAGATGTAATGATTTGCACTTTCAATCGTAGCTAGATGAACTGAGGGAGTTCCTCTGCCCCAGTGGTTTGGGCTTGGTCCCTAAGAGTTTGTAAATCCTGGAAATCATTAGATAGATAGATGTAGCAGCCCATGGGCTTGCTAGGGCCCAGTGGAGAGCAGAGGCCTAAAGATAGGAAATGCCAAGTCATGGCAAGCCCCTGTCTTCCGCCTTTCAGACCCCTGCTTATCTCTCTGTAAGCCCATAGGTCACTTCTCCTTAACCCCTGCTATTGGACAATTTCTGATCTCCCTATACCCTATATAATGGGCTGTTTTAGCTCAGTTTGGTAGAAGAGCTGTCGCTGGAACCCTTCACAGATCCCCAATAAAGACATCGCTGTGGAACGCCAAGACAGTCTTCTCCTCTTTCATCCTGCGTCTGCCGGCTGGCCTGCGGCGCCTTAGCAAGCAAAAGAGCTGAACTCAAAAGAGCTGATAATCACTAAAGAGCTGATATCTCTTATGCTTGCTAAAGGTAGCCAGCGGCTGAGAGCTGCTTGGGTTTCGGGCAGTCTGTCCCCGTAAGAGGACTGAGCTATCCGGCCCATGCAGCCTGCTGGGGGGCAAATCTGCTCTCAGCAGGAGGCCGGGACAGATAGAAGAGATGAACGAGTTTGTTTAGAAGGGTTTTATCAGACTTCGGCTAGTAAGTCTAGACTAAGAACAACTTGTCGTAGAGGATTTAGAAATCCCCAAAGGGATAAACAGAATAGCCTGCCTCTGTGGGCAATTCTCTAGAGCCTTTAGCACATCAAGAGGCTGGCACTCTGCGTAGGTAGTATTGCAGTACAGTTTGCGGGAGGCATTAGTATTGTTGTTCTAGTAGGCAGCAAGGCATATGCCCCGAGTGTAGACAGAGGTTTCCTAATTGAGCCAATTTTGAACCTGAGATTTTAAAGCTTGTGTGTAGAAAATCACATCTGGTACCTGAGGTCTAGTGTGTGTAGGAGGAAAACTGAGAAAAGACTGTAAGGCTTTGTGAAGAGAGGTTTAGGTAGAAGCGAGATAAGACAAGGAGAAATAAATAATGGGAACTAACCAGAGCAAAGAAGTTCCCCGAGCTAGCCCCTTGGGGTGTATTTTGGCCTACTGAAAGGAAGTCGCCAGCAGGGGGGGCTCTGAAAATAAAAAGGACTTAATCCAATATTCCACATGGTAGTAGCCATTATACAAGTTAAAAGATGGAGCAAAGCGGCCACCTACTAGAACTTTAGATTATAACACCTTATTACAGTTAATGCTGTTTTTAAGGCAAGAAAGAAAGTGAAATGAAGTCTTGTATGCTAATATGTTTTTTGCCTTATGAAATCACCCAGAATAGCAGAAATACTATAAACTCAAAACTCCCTCTGACCCACTAGTGTTAGCTCTTGAAAAGGAAAACAAAGCAAAGAGAGGGTGAATTAAGCAATGTTGTTCAGCATGCAGTATAAGACAGCAATGTATGAAATCAAACCAGGTTTATCATGCTGTAGCTCAAGAACAAGATACGTTAAATTTGTTAAAAGTTCCTCCTAGGGGATGAGAGGATGAAGATGAGAATGAAGATGAAGATGAAGATGAGGAGGACTTTCCCAAAAGAGAGGAGGACTTTCCTAAAAGAGAGGGGGATGCACGATCAGAAGGCACATCCACTCAAACCCATCCCCCTCCTAGCAGTCCAATTTTGTCCAGAATCAGGAGGCAATCAGTGTTGCAAGCCCCTCTGCAAGAGGCAGTAAGACCAAAAAGAGACAAAAGACAGTCTACTACGGATATTAGGTGTAAACTTCAGAAAATCTGAAAGCCGGAAGGGAGAAACCTTGAAGTCCTGCTAGAGCAGGCATGGCGAGTATTTAGTAACCAAGAAGAAAGATATAAACAAGTAATGAAAAGTCTAGTAGCAGTGGTACAAGAGGAAAGGCAACGGAAACACAAGCAGGGATCACCCAGACAAAGTCCACCTCAGTTAGACAGAGACCAGTGTACAATTTGTAGAAGAACTAGTCGTTAGAAAGACCAATGCCCAGAGCGGAGACGAGGTGACCAACATGTGATCGCACATATGAAAGACAACTGAGAAAGACCAAGGGATTCCACCCCAGTGGATCCACTAGTTATAACAATGAGGCTCGAGGAAGAGGGGAATAAGGTTAAATTTTTAGTTCATACAGAGGCCACATATTCGGTTTCAAACAAAGCTTTAGTACCTGTAGAGAATGATTATTTTGTGGTACGTGGAGCAACTAGCCAGTCTAAGAAGGTATACTTTTAAAAACCTTTAAGGTACAAGCTTGAGAAATAATAGAGTATTCACAAGTTTCTACACATACCCAATTCACCAAAGGCACTTTTAAAGAGAGACCTATTAGAACAGTTACAAGTGACCATTACATTTAAAAATTGAGAAGTTACTCTAGAGGAAAATATTCAAAAGTACATAGAAGTGTTAAGTTTAATATTAATGACCATTAAACCTAAAGAAAAAATTAATGAAGAGATATTGTCAGGTATCTCCCAGAGTATATACCTCCGATGTACCAGAGAGAGCGAAAAATGCCCCTCCCATAATAATCAAACTTTAAGAAAGGATACAACCAGTGAAAATAAACAATACCCACTAAAAAGGAAGACAGAGAAAGAATTAGTGCAATAACTGAAAAATTGCTGCAATTAAGATTGTTGAAAGAATGCCAATCTAATTTCAATACTCCCATCTTACCTGTTCAGAAACCTGACAGATCGTATAAGATAGTGCAAGATTTGAGGGCTATCAATAAGCTAACAAAAAAAATTTATATCCTCTAGTAGCAAATCCATATACTTTACTAACTTGCTTAACACCTGAGCTAACCTGGTTTACTGTTTTAGATCTGAAAGATGCCTTCTTTTGCCTCCCTATCCATGTAGCGAGCCGGAAAATTTTTGCATTCAAATGAGAAAGCACTAAAAGCGACCGTAAAACGCAACTCACATAGACAGTGTTGCCTCAAGACTTTAAAAACTCTCCCACTGCTTAGAGAACAACTTACAAAAAACCTAGAGTCCTAAGAAGCTCCACCAAAAGAAGGAAGGCTATTGCAGTACATAGATGATCTTCTAGTAGACATTCAGACGAGAGAAGCATATATAGCCTAGACAGTAAGCCTTCTAAACTTCCTAAAACTCCAAGGGTACAGAGTATCAAAGAAAAAAGCACAAATAACAAAACAGAAAGTAGTCTACCTAAAGTATGAAGTTAGTGCTAGACAACAAATTTTAGAGCAAGCATGCAAGGAAGCAATATGCCAAACCCCCAGACAATAAAGGAACTCCGAACCTTCTTAAGCATGACAAAGTAGTGCCAACTGTAGGTTTATAGCTACGAACTACATGTAAGACCCCTATATGTTCTTATTACCAATAGAAATAGAAATCTCCACTAGACAAAAGAGGCCACACGAGCCTTTCACCAGTTAAAAAGTGCCCTTATCTCAACTCCAGCTTTGAAACTTCCACATGTAAGTAAACCATTCTTCCTCTTTTCCCATAAAAAAACAAGGGATTACCTCTCGGGTCGGCTGTTCTGTTCTCTGCCCCGAGATGTGTGTGGGGTGGTCCTGAGGCGGCCCACACTCTGAAGAATGAGTCTGGACTCTTCGATGTTTGGTCTTCAGGTTGTTTATTTTATCTTATCTATAAAGTTTTCTCTCTGCCCAGCTGAAATCCTCCCAGCACGGCAGCCACAAGCACTCTCTACCGCCCCTGAGGCAGTGTCGTCTTTTTATATTACAAACTACGTATATCATATTTACTTTTAATTCCCAATACCTATCACCTATGTTAGACAGTGCACTTCTACTCTAAACCAATCCCCAAGTGCCAACATCACAGCAGAAAATGGAGAACAAGAAGAAGAAAGAAGAAGGACGAGACACGCCCTGTTTCCTCCATCTTGTCCCCATAACCCCTATACCAAAAATCCCAAAATCTATATTTTCACCCTGTGTACACCCTGTAATTACAGCATTAAAACTTGTGTGACTTTCAAATCTCCATACCAAGTTGGTAATTCGCTAGAAGGATCAAAGTCAAGCCACCAGGTGTTCCGGGCACCATGCCAGGATCTCCGAGCCCCCCGGAGGGGTCTTCGGCGACTCTGGACATCCAGAGTGATGTGCTGAGTTCCCACAATTACCCTGAGAATATTATCCCAGGACTTAGGTCCATATCAAAGAGCAGTTGCTTACTTTTCCAAGCAACTAGATGCAGCAGCCAAAAGATAGCCAAGTTACCTCAGAACTGTAGCAACAGTTGTACTAAATATCCAAGACACACACAAGTTTACCCTATGACAGAAAATAACTATACTAGTGTCCCACACAGTGTCCACTGTACTAGAAATAATGAGCAAGCACTAACTTTCACCACAAATGTTCTTGAAATACCAAGCCATCATAGTAGAACAAAATTATGTAGAAATAGTAATAAGAAATATTGTAAACCCAACTTCTTTTCTCAGTATAAATCAAAAAGAAGTAGTACACCACAGCTGCCTGGAGACTTTTTGAAGCTACTTACTCCAGCCACCCAGACTTCAATGACACTCCTTTAGACAATACAGAGACCTAGTTCACTAATAAGAGTAACTATGTTGCCAGTAGAAAACAACACGCTAGGTATGCAGTCACTACCTACAGAGAGGTAATAGAATCTGGACCCCTATCAACAAGTACCTCTGCACAGAAAGCTGAGATAATTGCACTGACCTGTGCCTTAGAAATAGAAAAAAAGAAAAAGAATAAACATCCATACAATCTTGAAGTACGCGTTTAGAGTTGTGCACACACACAGAGCCATCTGAAGAGAGAAGGGGCTGTTAACCTCACAAAGAAAGAACACCAAACATGCACAAGAAATAATCCAACTGTTAGAAGCAATTCAGTGGCCTAAAAAAGTAGCAATGATGCATATTAAAGCACACCAGAGAGTGAGCTCAGAATTAGAATGTGACGGTGGTCACAGGGGTCTCAGGTTGAGGGAAGAGAAGAGGATTTGACTCCATGTTTCAGAAGGCTTGATTTATTCTTTTATGATATATATTACATTTAAACTATACTAAAAGAATAGAATAAAAGGTTCTCCTCAGAAGGCTAGCTAAGCTAAGAATAGAAAGGAATGAATAACAAAGGCAGCTGTCCCAGACTCTCTGTCCGAGCCAGCCGTGCTGTGATTGGCCATTAATTACAAACAAGCCCATGAGACCAATCACAGGTGCCCCTGTTGCATTCCACAGCAGCAGATAATAATTGTTTACATTTTGTCCCTGAAGCCACTTAAACGAACAGTCTTTGAGAAATATGGGGTTAAACTGTAACATGCAAGGCATTTGCGAAAAGCTGAGCATTGAGGAATCATGGAAGTAATAAATTGTCTAAGAAAACGGAACACACTGACAGGAAACCATAATAGACAAGATAAAAACAGGGAAATTATAACCCAAGCAGTTTTCAGAGCCAACAATGTCAGTTTGACCCAGTAACTTCTGCCAGGCCACTGAGACCATGCCAACTACACCAGGAAGCCACCCAGATTAGGAGAGGTTCAAAAGTTTAGCCCAAGGAAGACTCACGAGAGAGACCCCCGCCTGATGAAGGCTACCGGAACTCCCACCAAGATGACTCCTCAAAATGAGAGACTCCGTCTACGCTCCACCTATATATGAATATGCATGTAAAGATATGAATATGCATGTAATATGATGTAACCCATGCTCAAACTTGTATAAAAAGCTGCATTTGGTGCTAACAGTAGAATCATTTGTTTCAGGGAGACCTGGAGGATTCTCCAACACGTTGCTAATAAATACCTCCTGCTTATAGACTTGGAAACTTAGTCTCTGAGCTGTTATTATTTCGCCTTTTGGGGCAGAATTTGGTATCATCCCTGAGGCCTCTCAGCCATAAAAAGATGTCTGCGACATTGGAAGAAAGAAATGAACTAGCAGATAGAGAGGAAAAGGAAGCAGCAAAAGTGAGATTATCATTAAAAGAGCTCTAATTCCAGATGGTCAGATTTCCTTTTAAAATAAACCAAAATATAATGAAAAAAGATAGCAAACTAATCGAAGATCAAAAAAGGACATATAACCAAGAGGGGCGGGCTACTATTAAAAGGAACCTAGTAATGCCTTCCCATTTCTTGCAGTCACTAATGTGAAAAATGCATATTATATGATTGGCTCATCGTAAATATTAAATTGACTACAATATGTGTTATGTTGGCAAGTTATACTGTATTAATCTCTTTTAAGTAGTGTGGTAAATATAGTTTTTAGGCTATCGCATAATATTAAAATAGAAACTATGTGATGTAAGATACTTTTTGTAACTAACGCAAGGAATGGAAAAGATAACCAAGAAATTCTTCGCATTATCCTAACTGAATAGAGATAACAGCAACAGACAACAAGATCCTAAGAGAAGAATTATTGCCTCCTTATTGGGAAAGCTCAGACTTCAAGGAACCAAGAAGACTGATTTACAAGATGAGGGGGGGAAGCTAAAATTAGGCAGAAACACCCTAGTGTGAAAGGAATGTTTGAATCGTGTGTGAGAAATATGAATATGCAATAGGCTGTTGCTTTTAAGGGGTAATCCTTTGTTAGCAAGGCATGCTTTGTGGCAGAGTGCCAGGCACCCGGACGTCCGTAATTCTTTGCTTTTTATTGTTGCTTATTGTCCTAATTTTTATAACTATTTTCATTACTATTAAACTTCTAAAATTTTAACACTAGTGAATGGTGTTTTTCACAACTAACAAAGGAAGAACACCAAAAAACACACTGGAGAATTGATACCCTGAACACCTATTTAATTAAGAAAATTGTTGCCAAGAATTAATATGCCACTATTACTCAAGTGACCCCACAGTGTGATCTTTACCTCCAGATAACCCCAAGAATTCCCCTGTGGTGTTACATTTTAGTTAAATAGTATGCTCTGTCTCACTCCTCGAAAATGTACAGTTTATTCCAAGCCTTTGATCCTCCCCTGAAGTATCATGTATCTGTAATCCCATTGGCCCAAGTCTTATTCCATGCCCACTTTGAATCTCCCTGTTAAGCTGTGCAAGGGAGACCAGGCTCTCTCTTGGCCCTTTTCTCCCTAGGCTCTCCCTCTCTCCCCCTCCCTCCCCCTTCCTCCCTTCTCCCTCAGAAACCATGCTGCTTCCAGGGGTGGGACCCCCAATAAACCCTCATCTAATTAGTACCCTTAGAAACTGTGTGGAGTCTCTTTGCCTGCCTGCTGCTACCAGCAAACATACAGCTTAGGGGGCCCCCCCGGGGATTCCCCGGGGACCACAAACGAACAGCAACCAAGCCAAAACTTAGATTGGGAGGGGTCATGGACCTAAGCAACAATAGCAAATTAACTTTTCAGAATTCCCAAGAAAAAAAAGTATCAGTATTTATTAGTATTAACAAATACATTTTCAAGGTAGCCAGAAGCATTCTCCACCAAGACTGTCAAAGCTTGAGAAGTGACCAAGGTATTATTAGAAGAAATAATACCACGCTTCGCTTTGAAGTCCTAACCACGATGTCCTCAAATAGATCACATTTCATTTCCAAAATAGTGCAACAAATAAGCAACCACCTAAGCATAAATTGAAAACTTCATACTCCATCCCCAATTGAGTAGCCAAGTAGAAAAAAGTTATAATTTTTCGTATTTAACGCAAGTGACATCCCACCAACTAATCAAAACCAATTACACAATGTATCACAGACTATCACCTACTCCTATTAGAATAGACCTTACATTAGTAAGACAATTAATTGAACACCAAGACCTAATTAAAATTTTTAAGATCCAAAAAAAGAAAATAACCCCTCTAATTAAAGTCCATCATAATACAAAAGAAATAAACAAAATTCTGCAAAAATAAAACAAGATACACATCATCACTACTGAAATGTAATCTTTAGATAGTCACCAACTACAACTAAGATTTTCAATATGTTGTACCACCCCACTGTAGTTTTATTAATATTAGTGAGAGTAAGTTTAAAGTTATCTTTTATTGTACTGATTTAGAATTAAAAATACTACAATGAGTAGCAGTGTTAACCTCCTTATCAAATGTACATAGCAAAGCATTAAGAGACACCTATTATCATAAAAAATTTGTACTAAGTAAAAGAATTTACTCATTTTCTACAAAATGGTGGAGTTAGAAATTTTACTTAGGGTAAAAACCAATTTTGGATTTAACTAGAGTCTACTAGTTTAGTCTGCTAACTTGTGTGCTCACAAAAAGACCTACAGAGAGAACAAAAGAAATTCAAGGCTACTTAGAAAGCAATGCAAGCACCCAATTTGAAGAGAGATAAGGAGAGCCCCCTAAAGCAGACAGTAAAACTGAATCTGGGTTACAAACACCACATTACAACTATGTGACTAAAGAACTGTGCAAGCTCATAAAATTGATAATACTGTTTAAATACATATGCATATGTCTTTTGTGCATATACAACAAATTAAGAGGTAAAATAGACTTGAGAATTTTTGGAGGTGCTCATGTCCTTTAGGGAGCATGCGTCCAGTGCTAAAATAAATCATACCAACTTTACAACTTTTACAAGTTATAGTTTTTTTAATTCCACAAATCATTTGTGGTGAAGCCAGACAGGAGATCGTCTCTGTTCCAGCAGGACCAGGGTGGGGGCGGACCTCCTAGGCACGCCACGGGATCTTCCCTGGAGGAGCTCCGTGTCTCAGCTTGCCCTCTGTGGAGACAGACGACCTGCTGGTGTGCGGATAAAATGGTATGTATCCTTAGAAGGG
>NW_005054823.1:16912-18310 GCF_000277835.1 Geospiza fortis
CAGAGGAACAGCTGCCTCTTCCACTGGATCTTCAGAGGAAGACTACACCCTTCTACAGGATCACTGCTCCAACAGAACCACACCTGACACTCCAAGAGGACTGCAGCCACAATTCTGATTGAACTGCTACCAACACCCTGACCAACAGGGTGTCAGGTTGTATTCTGACTCTGTCAGTGTTGTTTTGGTCTACTGCATTGTTTATTTTATCTTTTTATTTTATTCCCTAATAAAGAACTGTTATTCCTGCTCCCATATTTTTGCCTGAGAGCCCCTTAATTTCAAATTTATAACAATTTGGAGGGAGGGGGTTTATATTTTTCCATTTCAGGGGAGGCTCCTGCCTTCTTTAGCAGACACCTGTCTTTCAAAACTAAGACATAAGTCCACATCTTTCTTGTGCTGAGGACACCAGAGCTGTACACGGTACTCCAGGTGGGGTCTCACAAGGGCAGAGTAGAGAGGAAGAATCACCTCCCTCGACCTGCTGGTCAGGCTTCTTTTGATGCAGCCCAAGATATGGTTGGCTTTCTGGGCTGCAAGCGCACACTGGTGGCTCATGTCCAGTTTTTCATCCACAAGAATCCCCAAGTCCTTCTCCACAGGGCTGCTCCAAAGGAGTTCATCTCCGTCTCTGCTAAAGTCTGTGATTGCCCCAACCCCAGTGCAGCACCTTGCCCTTAGACTTGTTGAACTTTGTGAGGTTCCCATGGGCCCAGTTCTCAAGTTTAACCAGGTGCCTCTGGTTGTCATCCCTTCCTTCTGTTGTGTCAGCTGCACCGCTCAGCTTTGTGTCATCTGCAAACTTGCTGAGGGTGCACTCAATTCCACTCTTTATGTCATTGATCGAGGTATTAAAGAGCACCAGTCCCGAGACAGCGCCCTGAGGGACATCATTTGTCACTGGCCTCCACCTGGACATAGAATTATTGACCACAAGTCTCTGGCTGTGGATGCCAATTCCTCATTGTGAGAGACTGGACGTTTATGGGTTAATGACTCAAAACATTCCTTAGTTGGTGAAGGAACCAGGGTGCTTTGTGGAGCTGTGTTTGGAGGTGCGGGAGCCAAGCTTTTGGGTGTGTAATGGCTAAACCTCCAAGACAGGCTATGAGTGAGATAAGAGAAGAACCTCTGGAGACAGGATGAAGCCTCTTGTCATGCTAAATTGCCCTCCCTTATATAAACCACTGGGTTATAAAATTCCCTTCCTCCCCCAGGAAGGTCTGATGGGGCATCCCTGGCTCAAATGCCTGACAGACAGCTATCATGTCTTAGAAAGGTGTCATAAACAACCAAAGACTTTCAAAGTGCCCTCAGAGTAATTTCTGAGGCCTTTCACCAGAGGACTTAAAGGTCCCCGCCTGATGGGAGGTACCTGTGTGTTCCCATCTCACC
>NW_005054823.1:18353-22785 GCF_000277835.1 Geospiza fortis
CCCCCCCCACTGTGACAGACCATCACTTCAACCAAAGGACATCTAAGCTGCAACAATCAAGACTCATCAAAGGTCAACAGGGTGATGAGGTTTTCACACTTTCACACTCTTATTCTCTCTCTTTCTTTTCCCTTATATGTGTCCTTGAGTAATATTTTTTTGCTTTCATATATAATGTTTTCATATTGTTATAGATAATAATAATAATCATAATCATCAAAATTACTACATACCTGCTTTCCTTTGCAACCTTATAAACCCTATAAAATAAACCCTGTATACATATATTTACACACACATCAATCATCCAGTATTGTTTCACTCTAATCCACCACAAGGGATTTATTAACAAGAACCTGGGTTATTCTCATCTCCTGGGATGGGTCATAACATACATCCACCAAATAGTCCACCCTTCAAATCCATGTGTCTCCAATTTGGAAATAAGGATGTCATATGAGACTGTATTACAGGCCTTACAAAAGTCTAGGTAGGTGACATCGGTAGTTCTTTCCTTGTTGACTGTTGCAGGCACTCCATCGAAGAAGGCCACCAGACTGGTCAGGCACAATTTGTCCTTAGTAAGCTATGCTGGCTGTCTCGGATTGCCTCATTGTCTTGCATGTGCCTTAAAATTGCTTCCATGAAGGTCTGCTTCATGATCTCCCCAGGCACAGAGGTGAGACTCCTTTTGGTGTTGCATCAGGTAACCTTTGCCCTTCCCAAAGTCTGTCAGTTAACCTTTCATCGCCGTCTGTTGGTGGAGACTGCTTTCTTGCAACTTGATTGGAGGTCAGGTGTTGCCATGCTGTGCCTCTTAGTAACAAGCCTGCCCTTCCCCCAAATGCCCCAACTACTAAGGCTATTACAAGGGGAGGGGAAAGAGGACTATGGGGGACATATTACAATAACATCACTACATATCTTAACATACACATAATATCTATTTCTTAATTGTGAAAGCCAACTTTTACATTACTTTTCTATAACACTGGGGACTTCGCCTGACCGTCATGGCTTTTTAAATATGATGGAAAGTGGCTTGGCTACAATATAATCCAGTTCCCTCAGGACCCTGGGATGCATCTCATCAGGCCCTTTTGAAAAGTGGTCTTGAACCATCCCTTCCCTTACAGTGGGAAGGACTTTGCTCCTCCAGCCCCCCCCTGGAGGTTCAGGGATTTGAGAGAAGTGGGAAGACTGACTGCCAGTGAAGACTGAGGCCAAGAACTCATTGAGTACATCAGTCTACTCCAATCTTTTGATACCAGTTCTCCCTTCTCATTTATTAGAGAGGGTACACTTGCCTTGGCCTTTCTTTTCTGACCTATGTACTTACAGATCCCCTCCTTGTTATTCTTTCACATGCCTTTCCAAGTCCTGTTCCATCCAGCTTTCCTGACTCCCTTTCTACACATCTGATCTATATCCCAATATTCTCCCCAGGTCACTGGTCCCTGCTTCCACTGGCTGTACATTTCCTTCTTACTCCTCAGTTTGAGGAGCAGATCCTTGCTCAGCCATGCTGGTTTCTGGCATACCCTGCTTGATTTCCTACACACTGGGATGGAGAGCTCTTGCACTCTAACAAAAGTGGCCTTAAAGAGTTGCCAGCTCTGGTCAGCAACTCTGTCCCTAAGGTCAGTTACCCAGGGGATCTCATTCACCAACTCCTTAAACATCTGAGTTAGTTCTTCCAAAGCTCAGGGTCCTAGTTTCTCCTCACCAGGCTCTTTGAGGTCACGAACTCAACCAGGGCATGGTTGCTACATCCCAGTCTGCCTCCAGTCTTAATTTCTCTGATGAGCTCATCTGCATTGGTGAGCACCAGGTCCAGTAATGTTTTTTCTCTGGTTGCTTTGTCTAAATATAAATGGCCTTCTTATCAGTCTTAACAACTTAAGACAGGAAAGAATTTTACTACTGCCCTTTTTTAATCCATCAGACACCATATATTGTGACAGACTTTCATACCTCTAAAGCAATATAGTGATTCATTGGTTGTACCACATAAGGCTGTCATCTGAAAGAAAGCAAATGAAGAAAACAATACCTGGTCAATGCAGAAGTAAACCAATATAATGAAATGAACTTTCAAATCACATAATTGTGTTTACTTTTCTACTTTCTATTTTTTCCCTCTTTTTCCCTTTATAATTCAAAGAAGGTAACAATCTTCTCCTAATCCCTTCACTGTTGTGGTGGGGCGACCCCAGACAGCAGCCAAACATCCACCCTACCTCTCACTCACTCCCCTCTCCTGGGGGATGAAAGAAGTAGAAGGAAGGCAAAAAGATTAATGGATTGAGTTAATGAAAATTTAATGTGTAAAGCAAAAGCTGCCTGGGCAAGTGTGAAAAATGTGTATTTTATGATTGGCTTTTTGCAAATATTGAAATTAATATTATATGTATTATGTTAGAATGTAATGCTGTATTAATTTTCTTAAGTAGTGTGTTAAATACAGTTTTAGGTTATAACATAATGTTAAAATAGAAACTATGCTATGTAAGATACTTTTTTCAAAGAGAGGACTTGCACCAAGCTAGCAGCCGCAGGACACCTAAATCTTTCAGAGAAAAAGAATTTATTGCTTTCTTATCAGAAGAAACTAACTCCTTCCTGCCTCGCTTAGCCCTGAAGATGCCATTAGGATTAAGAGGAAGAAGTTGACACTGACCAGACAGAATCCTTTGTTTGAATAGAATTTATGCATCACGTATGAGATGTATGAATATGCAACAGGTCATTGTTTTTAAGGGTTAATAGGTTAATCCTCTGTTAACGTGTGTCCTTTTTCGGGCTTATTTTGCCCAGAAAGAGCAACAGGCTATTGTTTTTAAGGGTTAATCCTTTGTTAACGTGTGTTCTTTTTTGGGCTTATTTTGCCCAGAAAAAGGTAGCCAGACTGTCTGTGAATCTTTGTGTTTATTGTCTCATATTGTCCAAATTTTTATTACTCAAATTGTTTTGCTAGTTTTAAAATTTCAAAAACAAGCGATTGGCCTTTTTCACAGCAAGGAAAGCAAAAGGAGCAATTCATTCTCTACTTCCCAACAGAAGGCAGATGTCCATCCACTGCCTGGGAAGCAGAACCTCAGCACATGTATGTCGCAGACATCTTTTCATTAAAAATCCTTCCTTAGGATTTTTTCTGAGAAGCTGAGAGGCCTCAGAAACAAAATGTAAACAATGATTATCTGCTGCTGTGGAATGCAACAGGTGGATCCATGATTGGTCTCATGGGGATGTTTGGAATTAATGGCCAGTCATGGCACAGCTGGCTCTCTCTCTGTCCAAGCCACAGACCTTTGTTATTCATTCTTTTCTATTCTTAGCTTAGCTAGCCTTCTGAGATGAAACCTTTTATTCTATTCTTTTAGTGTAGTTTTAATGTAATGCATATAATAAAGTAATAAATCAAGCCTTCTGAAACATGAAGTCAGATCTACATCTCTTCCCTCATCCTAAGACCCCTGTGACCACTGTCACAGATGGTGACCCTCGAGTGACTGAGGAAGATTCATCACTTGGTCAGACCCCAGGGGAGCACTGCTACACTGGGTAAATCCCGAGTGTGTGGCATTTGATGCTCACCTCACAAGTGACCACAGAAGTGGATTCTAGCCAGGAGCTGAAGAACTGAAGATCCTGAATTTGGACTGAGTTCACTGCCAAGGCTGACCACAAAGAGAACCTTTTAAAGAGCCTCCAGAGAAGATGTCTGGGAAGTTCAGCAGCAGCAAGCAGCCTGCCAGAGCCTGGTGGACACTGTCACAAGGTACTGTTAACTTTTCCCTTCCTGATGATGCTGCCCTTCACAGATTGTGGCTGCACATGTGGGGGAGGGTCCCCACAGATGCGGAGGTTCCATTCTCCCCCTCAGAGGAGAAACTTATTGCCCTCTGGCAGAAATGGGGTCATGAGGACAGCGTTCCTATGGTGCGGAGACATTTCTATGAGTTTTTTCAATGGGCAAAATTCTGTGGGTTTTTTACGAATGTGCTCTATGCCCTTGATATGTACATGTGGGAATGCATGGAATCCATTTTCGAAGCTGCAGTGGACCGTGGACTTGGGTACTCGTGGATTCATCCATCATTCAGGATGCTCTTTGCAGTCTTGAAACGGAAAGCAGCTTCCTTTCAGTGGATTGCTGATGGCAGGGGGAAGGCCCCATTCCCCCCAGTTCCCACCAGAGAACACCCTTTGGAGGGATACGATCTCCTGCTTCCTAGCCCCCCTGAATTGCAGCGGGCGGGCGAGGTTTTGCTTGCAGCCGAAGAAGGTTTTTTTCTGCATCTTTGGAGCATGCTCAGATGGAGCTGCTTTTTTCCCCCCCTCGTTGCTCTCAGGGGGAATCTGAGTGGGCTGCGGCGCCCCGGCCAGCACCGTGAGCACTGCCCCGGCCAGCCCTGTGGACTCCGCCCCG
>NW_005054823.1:24166-26372 GCF_000277835.1 Geospiza fortis
CCGGGTGGGCTGCTGCTGCTGCTCTTTCAAAGAAAAAAAAAAAAATAAAAAGAGTTGAAAGAGCTATTAGCAGCTCAGAAGCATTGAAGAGCCAAAAACTTAGCTTCAGCCAAGTTGTTCAATAAAGGGCTGTGGCCAAGACATTCCAGAAATTTTCTCAAAATTGTTTGAAATTGTTTGATGACTGTCAATGGATTTTCGATAACTGTTGATGGATTGTTCTTTAGCAATTTGTTGTTTCAGGATTCTGCAAGCCTGTTTCAGGACCAAAAGGGACTTTCAGAGATGTCAAAGATGAACATCTTCAGTCCATGGACTTTTCCTGAAACTCAGCTGTTTGGACTTGAACTTTCTTTGTGTTGTTTTTGCATTTTCTTATATTGTAAGATTGTTTTAGTGATATGATGAAACATACAATTCTACAGGTGAAGAATTTCCCTGAACATTCCACATCAGCACTTGATTGAGGTTTGATTGGCAACAGATAACCTGTCAAGTGTTTGTTCTTTCCTCTGCATGAGCCCAGCAGAGAAAATTACAAACGCTTTTCTTTTTAATTTAACTAAATAAAAAAAGGTTACATGTCGCAGACATCTTTTCATTAAAAATCCTTCCTTAGGATTTTTTCCTCCTCAGAAGCTGAGAGGCCTCAGGGACAAAATGTAAACAATGATTATCTGCTGCTGTGGAATGCAACAGGTGGATCCATGATTGGTCTCATGGAGATGTTTGGAATTAATGGCCAGTCATGGCACAGCTAGCTCTTTCTCTGTCCGAGCCACAGACCTTTGTTATTCATTCTTTTCTATTCTTAGCTTAGCTAGCCTTCTGAGATGAAACCTTTTATTCTGTTCTTTTAGTGTAGTTTTAATGTAATATATATCATAAAATAATAAATCAAGCCTTCTGTAACATGGAGCCAGATCTATGTCTCTTCCCTCATCCTAAGACCCCTGTGACCACCGTCACACATGTAGTTGTTGCTTGGGGAGACAAACACCACAACCATTAACATCCCCCCCCTCCTCCTCCTTTCCCTGAGCTTTTATTGCTGGGCACAACATCATATGGAATGGAATGTCAGTTTGGGTCAGCGATCCTGGCTATTCCCCCACTAACCTCTGGCCCATCCCTAGCCTAACCAGGGCAGGGGGGAAGAGAAAAACCTTGAGACTGCGGGAGCACTGTTCAGCAGTAGCCAAAACCTTGGTGTGTTATCAACAGTTTTTGGCACATATGCAAAGCACAGCATTGTACATGCTGTTATGAAGGAAGTCAATTACATCCCAGCCAGACCCAGTCCAACTGTGTTCCTTTAGTTTAATGTCTTATTCAAACATTTTAATGCTCAAAAACATCCTACTTCCTTTATATTTGTATTTCCTTTTATATCTTATACTACCAACAATGCCAAATATAAAGCTTGTTTTCCTCCAACAAACCCCTTTAATCTACCTTCTTTACCTGAAATGCCTTCCCGGAATGCACCTGTAAAGCCACTGTCCTATTGTAGTGGTTTAGGAATGGTACTCCCCAATTTATTTGTCCCACTGAGAGAGGGAAGGCCTTAGACAAATCCTTGCCTTTCCAGGTTTCTGGAAGTAGATAGCAATTTTATTGAGGTGGCCTGTACCCCTTCTTCCCACAATCCCTTTGGCCCACCTGTCCCCTCCCCCAACCCTTCCGGTCCAACAATCCCTTCCTTCCCCTAGACGCTCCTCCCCCTCCCTTCGGGTCTCCGCCCCCCATTGCATCATCTGGTTGCCCCACCCCCAGTTCCCACGGTTGCCCCGCCCCCAGTTCCCATGGTTGCCCGGCTAGCTCAGTCGGTAGAGCATGGGACTCTTAATTCCAGGGTCGTGGGTTCGTGCCCCACATTGGGCGCCACCTGCTGCGTTCTGTGGGTTTCTGGGTTTATATGAATCCAATCCGGCCAGCACGAATCCAAGCCCAGCACGGAACCAGCATAGACGAAGGACAAAAGACAAGGAGCGCTCTTCCTCCACGTGGGTGTAGGTATCCGTTTATTAGCTTGAGACAGGACGTGAGGTGATGCAGCCACCCAGGTGAAGCAAGAGACCCCAGACCGCCTGCTATGGGGTTTTGTCCAGGGGAGAGGGGGCGGGGAAAGAGGACCGTGGCCAATGGGGAGGGACCACCCATGGGACAGCCCACCGAACCAGGTATGGGAGGGGACAGCTAGATG
>NW_005054823.1:31509-39318 GCF_000277835.1 Geospiza fortis
CCGCCCCCTCTCCCCTGGACAAAACCCTGCAGCAGGCTGTCTGGGGTCTCTTTCTTTACCTGGGTGGCTGCACCACCTGACGTCCTGTCTCAACCTAATAAACGGATACCTACACCCACGTGGAGGAAGAGCGCTCCTTGTCTTTTGTCCTTCGTCTATGCTGGTTCCGTGCTGGGCTTGGATTCGTGCTGGCCGGATTGGATTCATATAAGCCCAGAAACCCACGGAACGCAGCAGGGATACTTGACCCGGGACCTGGGTGTGGATCAGATATTTTTGAGGGAACCAGGGCCCCTTTCCCTCTGGGAGTGGCTTTTCATGAGTGTCAGAGAGAGATTTGTCCACCGGGAGAGAATGCAGGAATACCATCATAGAATGCACTGGAAGACCCTTGAGGAAGGGATCCAAAAGCTGAGAGAAATTAGAGGTATTAGAAGTGCTCTTTGGGAGGGATGGACAGCATGATAATGAACCCAGCAAGACCAGGTGCACAGGGCAAATGTGGAACCTGGAAAATCTAGGGCCATCTCAATACACCACCTTCACTGCAAAGATTAATGCCAAGGGCAACCAAGAGACAGTGGGTTCTATTGCCAACAGGCTCAGGTATTATGAGAGCATGGTCAGTGGCCCGATGCACACTCATGTTAAAGACCTTAAAGAGGAGATTAAAGAGGAAATGAGGGAGATGAGGGAGGAGGTGAGGAAGAACAGTGTGGCACCAGTGCGAGTCACAGGCCCCAACATCAGATCCCGATGTCCCCCAGCTAGAGAGGGTACACCCCATGATCTGAGCTGTGGTTCTTTCTGTGTGACCATGGGGAAGACATGAGGCAGTGGGATGGGAAACCCACTTCTGTCCTGGAAGCACAGATGTGTCAACTCCAGGAGGGAAGCACTAACCAAAGGGGTTCTGCTAAAGTGAAAGTAGCCTCAGCCTCCTGTGATCAAGCTGCCAGGTATTACAGAAGGGAGGATGATATATCAGATCCCCTTGAAGGAACCTCTAGCATTTATGCCTAGGGAGGGAATGATAACCAGGGCTAGAGGGGCCCTGCCTCTAGCCATGAAGAGGCATGGGAGAATTGGGTCTTTTGGATGGTGTGGATCCAATGGCCTGGCACATCAGAGCCACAAGAATACAAAGCATTGGTTGATACTTGTGCACAGTGTACCCTAATGCCATCAGGACATGAGGGGGCAGAACCTGTTTCTATTTCTGGGGTGATGGGGTTTGCAGCAATTGACTCTGTGGAAGCCAAGGTGAGCCCGACTGGAAAAGAGTGGCAGAAACATCCGACTGTGACTGGCCCAGAGGGCCCGTGTATTCTGGGCATAGACTTCCTCCGGAACGGCTATTACAAAGTCCCAAAGGGACTCAGGAGGGCTTTTGGAATGATGCCTTAGGATTTTAGCTTTTATGTTTTTCAAATCTTGTACTGCTTTAATGTATAACTCTAAAACTCCATATAGTGTGTTAGCTACTGTCTTGACATTTTGGTCAGACAAAAAAATTCCTCTAGGCCTGAAGCTCAAGGACACCTTACTCTCTCAGGCCCTGAAAGTATAAACAACAGTGAGTTGCGGGGGGCAAACTGGGGGTATATGACTTCACTACCTGAAGCTGCAATTGGCGGATTAACCCCGACATGTAAATGGACCAAATTTATATCTGACTAAAAAACTCGTGACCATTGTCCATCTTGGATGTAGCCTCTCGGAGGCTTTTGACTGCCCAAGATGTACCTATTGAAGGCCTTTGTCTTGGTTTGGAAAGACAGGTGTCTGCTAAGAAAGGCAGGAACCTTCCTTGAAATGGAAAATGTAAACCCCCTCCTCCAAATTATTATAATTTTGAAATTAAAAGGCTCTCAGGCAAAGATATGGGAATAGGAATAACAGTTCTTTACTAGGAAAATTAAAAAATACAAATGCAAAAAATTAAAAAGTACAAAAAAGATAACAAACCACTGACAAACTCAGAATACAACCTAACACCCTATGGGTCAGGGTGTTGGTAGCAGTCCAATTAAATGGTAGTTGCAGTCCTCCTGGAGTGGCAGATGTAGTTTTGTTGAAGCAGTGATCCTGTGGAAGGGTGTAGCCTTCCTCTGAGGGTCCAGTGGTGCTTTAGATGGACCTAATCTTCCTCTGGGAATCCAGTGGAGAAGACAGCTGCTCCTCTGGGAATCCAGTGGGAAAAGGCTGGCTGTGGTGTTCCAAATCTCAGATTATATCCAGGTAGGAATGCTTGGCTCCTCCCTCTGGGCAGAGCTTTTCACAATGTGATGATGTAATTTTATCAGTCATGCAGTGACACTCAATGGCCCATTAACAGAAGATATCTCTCTGGAGGGAGGATTGGTTGTGGAAGAGAAAAAGAAAACTGCCCAATTAACAGAAGATAACTGCCCCACCTCTAACACATGGGAATAGAATACGCACCCCCATTTCTAACCTAAGACAGCCTTTAATAAATACTCGCTTTCACTCTCTTAATCTTGTCTAGCCTCTGTTCTAGGTAGCCACTCCAAGGCATCAGAATAACTGCTGTGGAGGAAGAGGGCATTAGGCAATTGAACACCTTGCCTGGACTATCAGAGAATCCTTCTGTAGTTGGGCTTCTGAAGGTGGAAGAGCAACATGTCCCAGTTACCACCTCGACAGTGCACCACTGGCAGTACCAGATGAACTAAGATGCTGTGATCCCCATCCACAAGATGATCTGTGAGCTGGAGAACCAAGAGGTGGTCAGCAAAACCCACTTACCTTTCAACAGCCCCATTTTGGCCTGTGTGCAAGTCTGACGCAGAATGGAGATTGACTGTGGACTATCGTGGCTTGAATGAAGTGACTCCACCATTGAGCGCTGCTGTGCCAGACGTGCTGGAGCTCCAGCACAAGCTGGAGTCCAAGGCAGCAAAGTGGTATGCTACTATTGACATTGCTAATGTGTTTTTTTTCTATTCCTCTGGCAGCAGAGTGCAGGCCTCTGCTTTCACCTGGAGGGACATGCAGTACACCTGGAAGCAACTGCCCCAGGAGTGGAAACACAGTCCCACCATCTGCCATGAACTGATCCAGGCTGCACTGGAAAAGGGTGGGGCTCCAAAACATCTCCAGTACATTGATAACATTGTTGTGTGGGGGAACACAGCAGCAGAAGTATTTGAGAAAGGAGAGAAAATTATCCAGATTCTCCTGGAAGCTGGCTTCACCATCAAAAAGAGCAAAGTCAAGGGACTTGCCTGAGAGATCCAGTTCTTAGGGGTAAAGTGGCAAGACAGACTGTGTCAGATTCCCACCGAGGTCAGCAATAAGATCACCGTGATGTCTTCACTGACCAGCAAGAAGGAAACGCAAGCTTTCCTAGGTGCCATAGGTTTTTGGAGAATGCACATTCCCGAGTACAGCCAGATTGTGCGCCCTCTCCACCTGGTTACCCACAAGAAGAACTATTTGCACTGGGGCCCTAAACAGCAACAAACTTTTGCCCAGATCAAGCAGGGGACCGCTCTTGCGGTAACCCTTGGCCCAGTCAGGATGGGACCAGAAGTGAAGAATGTGCTTTACTCTGCAGCCGGGAACAATGGCTTGTCCTAGAGCCTTTGGCAGAAGGTGCCTGGGGAGACTCAAGGCCGCCCACTGGGATTCTAAAACCGAAGTTACAGAGGGCCTGAAGCCAAGTGCACCCCAGCAGAGAAGGAAATCTCGGCCACCTGTGAAGGAGTTCAAGCCACCTTGGAGGTGATTGGCACAGAAGCATAACTCCTCCTGGCACCCTGACTACCGGTGCTGGGGTGGATGTTTAAAGGCAAGGTTCCCTCTACCCACTACACCATGGACGCCACATGGAGGAAATGGATTGCCCTCATCACACAGCGCACCCATATTGGAAAGCTGGGATTTTGGAAATAATTGCAAACTGTCCAGAAGGTGAAAACTTTGGTCTCACTGACAAAGAGGAGCAGGAACAAGTGACATGGGCTGAGGAAGCTCCACTGTACAACCAACTGCCAGCAGAAGAAACATGCTACGCTCTTTCCAGCCAAGATAATTCATCACATGACAAACTATTCCGGTCCGATTCTAGCTATATGTGGTAGGGAGATAAGGTTTTGCTGTATCAGGGGGTGAAATGTCTCGCCACACTCACTCCCCCTTGCCCTTCCCCTGCGGGTGACTGGAGAGGACAATTGGAGTCACAAAAGGTAAAGAACAATTTGCTGGAAATAGTAATGAGATAAGAAAATGAACAGTAGCAGCAACAATATTAATAACAAAAGTGCACAAAAGAGAGAGTGATTCACATGCAAAACACTCACTGAGCCCAACCCGACCACAGCCATGCCACCCTGACCTCTTCCTCCAACTTGAAACCAGCATTACCCAACTGCTCCCTCTGGCTTGGGACTGGCACCACCCAACTAATCCCTCCAGCTCAGGACCAGTGCCAAGCTTACTCAACTGGAAGAAACCCCTTCTCCCTAGAAGAGAGACCCTTTGCCTCTGTCCCCAGAAATGACCTGAGGTGGTATAGAATAACCTTCAAGTCCTAGCCATGTCCCCTCCCAACTACTGCAGAAATTAACCCTGTCCTGGTCGAAACCAGGACATTATCCACCCCTTATTCTATACCATTTATGCATGCCCAGATCCTACACCTTCCAACTTCATACATATACATATATAAATATACACAAATATATCATTGCCATAGTCAATGGTTGTCCCTCCAAGATGTCTGTTGAGTTCATTTAGTCTATGACTCTGGGTTCTGTCTGTCCTAGATATCTTCCAGGGCAGGAGGGCTGTTGTGCTGTTGTCTGGTTGCTGCATCAGGAGCTCATGACTGGTGTATCTAGAGCAGTCCATCTTCATTGTCCATGGTAGTTATGGCACACAGTGCTAGTGTCATTCAATATTATACAGTTCAAAACCCCCATGTACCATAGAAGGGGATAAAGTCCCTGTGGTGCATATTAGGAATGTGTTAGGGAAGACAGTTTGGATTAGTCCTGACTCAAGCAAAAGCAAACCCATCCATGGGATTGTTTTTGCTCAAGGACCCAGGTACACTTGGTGGGTAATGCAGAGGGATGGGGAAACATTATGTGTACCTCAAGGGGATTTGATTTTTCGGGTGAGAACAGTCTGTCATTTTGAATTGTATATTTGTTGCTGAATGACACTGACACTGTATGTTAGAACTCCTATGGCCAATGAAGATGGACTGCTCCAGATACACCAGTCATGAGGTCCTGATGCAGCTTGCAACCACCTGACAGCACACCAGCCCTCCTGCCATGGAAGATATCTAGGACAGATAGAACTCACAGTCACGGACTAAATGAACTCAACAGACATCTTGGAGGGACGGCCATTGACTATGGCAATGATACTTGTGCTTGTGTATAGTTATATATGTGTGTAGGTATATAGCTGGAAGGTGTAGGATCTGGGTGTGAGTAGATGGTGTAGAACAAGGGGTGGATAATGTCCTGGTTTCGACCAGGACAGGGTCAATTTTTTGGCAATAGCCAGGAGGGGGCGTGGCAAGGATCCTGAAGGTTATTCTATACCACCTCAGGTCATTTCTCAGGGCAGGGGTGTCACGATCCATCCTAGTGAACGGATGACGTGATGGTTCGTAGGGGTGATCTCAGGGTGCAAAGAACCAACAAAGGTACAGGGGATTTGCAGTAACAATCAACAAGTGCAATTTTATTGAAATAACCACAACAGAAATGCGTTGGTGAGGGGAACCGGAGAAGAAAAAGGAGAAAATAAGGAAAAGAGGGAGGAAGAGGAGGGGTGAGTTATAGCTACCAAATGTGGAGCTGCGTAGCTACCAAACGTGGTGCTGCGTTATCCTTCGGGATCCTGCCGACGGAGTTCACCAGGCCACATCCGGGGAGATCTCAGAGGCACAGTTCATCTGGACCTCAGTTATACTGTTTTTCGTTGGGGGAAATGAATTTCACAACCGAAACAAAGGTCTTCAGGGGGGAAAGAATGGATTTGGTCAGGGGTACACAAAGTCGAGCTAGGCAGCAGGCAAGAGCCATTGTTGTCATGGCCCAGTGCTTGCACCTGTACTTGCTTTGGGCAGCTTTCCTCCCCCCACTGCACACCTTCCCCGAGTTGGGGGGTTTCAGTCCCAGTCTCTGGAAGAAGGTGAGAGGGGGGGGCTTCTCACACGGGATTTCATGTCTCGGTCCCTTGATGAAGAGGCCTACATCTCTACTTGTCTGTCACGATGGTTCAGGATGGACAAGAGGGGTCTTCTCTTGGAGGAGGGACCACCCCAAAGCTCAAACCAGCCAGGCCAGGAGGTGGGGAGAATTCCAGGACCATTGTTCAAAAAAGGGCAGGGTGCCCCTTCGAGTTCAGTGTGGCATATAATAAACAGCACCTGTGGAAACAGTGAGCTAGAAATCAGGCACATGATTTTCCCCCCCTCACTGGTTCAGCAAACAGCAGTTTTTTGTTTTTCGGTGGTCTCTCTCCATGACAATCGTGAGGCAAAAATGAAGGATATTTCGGACAGACTCTCACAAGGGGCAAAAGGACTGTCCCTCTTTTTCTGGGGAGAGGGGGTCCCTAGGGATCAAGTAAACATGATAAGGGGAGAGCTGATTGGTATTTGTTTATTGTTGCGGGCTTTCCATGTAAATAGTTTCTTCGTCTTATACCTTTTGTTATCAATATTGTTGCTGTTACTGTTAGTTTCTTATCTCATTGCTGTTTCCAGTAAATTGTTCTTATCTCAACCTGTGCCCATTGCCTTTTGTGCTTCCAACTGGAAAAGGAGGGAGGTGAGCAGTGGCTCGGTTTTAGCAGGAGTACTAAACTGGAGAACACCATTCCTAAACCATGACAATGACTATATGCTTTTTAGGAAAGACAGACCAGGAAGGTGAGGTAGTGGAGTTTTCTATAGCGATTGAGAATAACACATCACCATTTTGTCATTAAGCAGGATAGTTTTTATTAAACACACATGAGTATTTATATGTTTCTTCTGTGTGCAAGTTTTAGGACCAACTACATAGCCAGCCAGTAGGAGAGAGCAACCACACGAAAACAAGAAAAGTAGAGCCAATGTTTCTAGCTCTTACCATTCATCCCACACACATTCACAGCCTAGTTTTCTGGGTTGTACATCAAAGCACAGGTATTTATGGCTGGACTTGATCCTTTGGTATGTGTTTTCCTGATTTGCGGAAAGACTCCACAACTCGTGAAAGTTGTAAAGTAGGTTTATTCAGTGCCGGACACATGCGGGAATCTCTCTACAAAGACATGCATGCCTCTCGAGAAACTTAGTCCCCTTTTTATCTTCTAAAATGTTATATATGCATCAAGTTTCACAATAGATCCATGCATATTCATTTCTTAGCCCCTCCTAGCCCCGCTTTGTATTCATATTATAATTAGCTTATCAGTCCTTCTGCGCTCGTGCAGTGCTGTCTGGTGGTCATTCTTGGGTGGTCACCAGAGGAAGAAAAATGAGTCTTCATCACTGTGAACTTTTCACCTTTTTTTTTCTCAGCGCATGCTCTTTAGTCTCTTGGTTGTAGCCCAAACTATAGTGCTGGTCTAAGCTGGTTTGGAAATCGAGGAGCTTCTCTTATCTCTAACAGCTTGTAGGCTTTCGCAATCCTTCTACTTTGTTTGGGCTAAGAAACTCTCCTTATCAGAAAATCTTTGCATTCCTGTCTTGGTTTGGAAAGACAGGAGTCTCCTAAGGAAGACAGGAGCCTCCCCTGAAATGGAGAATGTAAACCCTCCCCACCCCTCCGAATT
>NW_005054823.1:39409-42298 GCF_000277835.1 Geospiza fortis
CAGGGTGTTGGTGGTAGTCCGATTGAAAATGTGGCTGCAGTCCTCTGAAGTATCAGGTGTGGTTCTGTTGGAGCAAGGAGGATCTGTAGAGAAGGATGTAGTCTTCCTCTGAAGATCCAGGAGGAAAAGGCAGCTGCTGTTCCTCCGGGGAATCTCGTGGAGAAAAAGCTGTGTTGGAGTGTCATAATCTCAGACTATATCGGGGTAGCAGTGCTTGGCTCCTCCCTCTGGGCGGAGCATCTCACAATGGGATGTTATAGTTCTTATCAGTCATGCACTGATATTCAATAGTCTGTTATCAGCAGAGGTCCCCTCCCAAGGAAGGTGTGAATGTGGTCACTCAGAGAGAGATAAGGCAAACTGCTCACTTGACAAGGTAATCAGCCATACAGATGGTAATGGAAAACATCTTACATGCAATCTTCAACAATTCCTTTTGTCCATTTTTTCAGGCCTTTGCAAGCACGGCAAGTTAAGCAACATACATAGTCTAAAACAGCTATCTTAAATCCGAAATTAATTTCTAACCCCCATGTCTCATTCTCATGGGAGAAGAGCTGTTAATCAAGGTCAGGGTGGCCCAAGCAGGCCACTGCTTCTACATGTCCCCCTTTTTTGTTTAAGGTGGAATCGATCACAAAGGCAGCCATCACTTTTGCTTCTGCCTTTTTTCTGATTCCAAACAGTCTCCAGAGGAAAAGAAATCCTGCAATGAGAAGAAGAAAGCGACCCATCCCCAAAGCGCTAAACAGCCATATGTGTAAATTCAGTCCCTTAAATCAAGTTTTTGGGCTAAAACAGGCAAAACTCTTAGCAAGTGCATCATAGAAACTCTGTGCAGATGTGGTTTGGAGTTTTTGAGATCGTTTCCTAATGCTATCTCTTAATGAATTTATGTTTCTATCCATACTTACAGATGTTGGGGTAACGGGTGTTGAGGTAAGGAAAGAGTTAAACAAAGACCAGCACCAGCAGCAGCAGTAGTGTATCTCTGGACAGTGTGTACCTGAGACAGAACTGGACAAATGAGTTTCTACTTCAACATAGATCTGTACACTCTTCAAGCTCCTTTACCATGGCTTTGGAGAGAACAACAGAAGATGTCAAGAGGACAGATTTATTGTAGAGCTGTGATTAGGCCTGTAAGCTGTAACGAAAAATGTAACAAAAAAAAAAAAAAACCAAACACTCCTAGCAGTAGATTTATATATATATTTACTGATGCTTCTAAATAAAACCTTAGATTAACTTCATTCTGTACTGGTGTCTCTCATCCCTTCATCCCTTCATGCATCACATATGGAAAATTCCCCTTTTAGCTGAGCCTTCACCTTATCCCAGGAAGTTTCAGAACTGTTACACTCTACAGGGGTAACACACATTAGCATCTGTATGTTGCCAATCACAATGAAGGTGTAAGCGAGTATTTAGGGCATCTTGTTTTTCTCCTATCCATTAGCAAGGCAGCCTCAAGGGCATCTAAGTGTAGCAGTCCCTATGGACATAAGCAAGGCTCCTTGGAGGATTTGAATCAGCATTTTTACTTCCTGACTTCCTGACCCCCACCCTAGAGCATATCCCTGTAACCCTATAGGTTAGGACTTTAACCCTTTGCCATTGGTCCATATCTCAATCCTCCTAAATCCTATAAAAGGGGCACATTTTAGCCCACTCGTTAGAACAAGCACTGACCAGGACCCCTTCGCATCAATAAAGACATCTCTGCGGAATCTCCAGCAGCCTCTTCTCCTCTCTCTCGTCCGCTGTGCCTCTCGCCCTGGGCTAACCCTGCCAAGCAAGCAAGCTGAAATCCTGAGCTGAATATCACTAGAGCTGACAATCACCTATGCTTGCTGGCAGATAGCCCTGAGGCCACGCCGAGCTACGCCGGGTCCTCGGGCATTCTGTTCTCAAGGGGACAGAGCTCCTGAGGCTAGCTAAGGCCACAAACAGAGGCTTTCTCAAGGGAACAGGGCTCCTGAGGCTAGCTAAGGCCACACAGAGGCTTTATTAATATTTGGCCGCCCAACGGACCTGAACTCAGCCTGAATTCAGACGACTTGAGCAGCGAATTTGTGCCTCAGGCAATCTGTTAGTGCCTCGTTGGACACTGCCTACTTCTGGGGGAAACCCTCTCCGTTTTAGAAGACGTTTCCCTAGGAGATAGTCTCTCCGACCCTCAAAAATTCCATCTGGACGAAAAGTCCGAGGAGGGGAAACTCAGCGGGCGCCTTCTAGCAGAGCCTGGGACCCCAGCCTTGTGAAAAAAGAAGAAGAGTAAGTATTAAGTGTGCATCTGAAGCCACTTGAACGAACAGTCTTTGAGAAATATGGGGTTAAACTGTAAAATGCAAGGCATTTGCAAAAAGCTCAGCATTGAGGAATCATGGAGGCAATAAATTGTCTAAGAAAACAGAACACACTGATAGGGAACCATAATAGACAAGATAAAACAGGGAATTATAACCTAAGCAGTTTTCAGAGCCAACAATGTCAGTTTGACCTACCAGGCCACTGAGACCATGCCAACTACACCAGGAAGCCACCCAAATTAGGAGAGGTTCAAAAGTTTAGATCGAGGAAGACCCCCGCCCGATGAAGGCTACCGGAACTCCCACCAAGATGACTCCTCAAAATGAGAGACTCCGCCTACGCTCCACCTATATATGAATATGCATGCAATGATATGAATATGCATGTAATATGATGTAACCTATGTTCAAATTTGTATAAAAAGGCTGCTTTTGGTGCTAACAGTAGAATCCTTTGTTCCAGGGAGACCTGGAGGATTCTCCAACGCGTTGCTAATAAATACCTCCTGCTTATAGACTTGGAAACTTAGTCTCTGAGCAGTTATTATTTCGCCTTTTGGGGCAGAATTCGGTATCA
>NW_005054823.1:45136-58305 GCF_000277835.1 Geospiza fortis
GGAATCCATCCATGCGAACATCCAGAAACTGAAAGATCTCATGAAGGACTTGAAAGTAGAAAGAATCCCTGACTGGGTCAATGAACTTTTCGGGCAATGGGGTTTAACTGGATGGGCTGCTTCTTTTGTTAAGGGAACGTTGATTCTCCTTGTAGTTGTTGTTGTATTAGCTATGTTCTCATGCCTTGTTCACTGCTTTAAAAGAACTCTCGCGAATGCATTTTTTCTAAAAACAGAAAGCGGAGTTGTAGCAGTCCCTATGGACATAACCAAGGCTCCTTGGAGGATTTGAATCAGCATTTTTACTTCCTGACTTCCTGACCCCCACCCTAGAGCATATCCCTGTAACCCTATAGGTTAGGACTTTAACCCTTTGCCATTGGTCCATATCTCAATCCTCCTAAATCCTATAAAAGGGGCACATTTTAGCCCACTCGTGAGAATGAGCGCTGACCAGGACCCCTTCGCATCAATAAAGACATCTCTGCGGAATCTCCAGCAGCCTCTTCTCCTCTCTCTCGTCCGCTGTGCCTCTCGCCCTGGGCTAACCCTGCCAAGCAAGCAAGCTGAAATCCTGAGCTGAATATCACTAGAGCTGACAATCACCTATGCTTGCTGGCAGATAGCCCTGAGGCCACGCCGAGCTACGCCGGGTCCTCGGGCATTCTGTTCTCAAGGGGACAGAGCTCCTGAGGCTAGCTAAGGCCACAAACAGAGGCTTTATTAATATCTAAGCATGCCAGTATTTGCTAATCAATTACTGTTTGCATTTGTAGTCTCTCTCTGTGAAATTATTCATTACAGTACTAACTTCATGAGCTGTTTTTACTGATTATGTTAAGGCAGCAATAGCAATAGTAGACAAAGATAAAATCACAATAGCACATAGAATAAAAGCAATAAACCAAGAAATAAATCTCTTTGTTTGTTTGGACTCTTAAAACAAGCGCTTTGGGTACACAACTCCTAATTTTCCTTCCCATTCCAGTGTAAGATTCACAGGAATCCCCAGTCCTGCATGCTGACATAGGGGTAAGAGATAAATAAAGTTCCTCTCAGTATATTTTCAGGGGTGATGCAGGAAGTGTACATAGGGTTAATGGCTGTGTTCTAATATGATTGATTTCAAGGTTCAACTGTCGCATTTGTTGTTAATAAGAATGCAAAAAGATGTGTTATGCAGAGCATGATGTCACGAGTTTTGATATAAGTGGCATTCATCCAATATGTAGATGACACGTCAGAATAACTCAAAGCCCATATTCATGGAGACAAGAAAGGGGGCATTAATCACCAATGGACTGTATGAGGGAGGGATTCATCACTGGCATCATGGATCTGTGTGACAGACTCTGAGAGTCCTCCATTCCTCCAGCTAATGCTTCCTGATCAGGAGCCATTTATATCACATCTGGCATTGTTACAGATAAAATGACCTTGTGAGCCCCATTCTGACACTGATGTATTAAGGGAGTGTATCTGATGTTGCCCAGGGATTTTCATCCTGTATGGAGACCATGAAATATGCACTGAAGGTGAGACAGCTCTAAAGTTACCTGTGGGAATATTATTTGGAGCTATGGTGGTATTTATAGGGTTATGTGATGTATTAACACCTGGAATTTCAATTGCTTGTAAGGTAGTCTTTTTTGCCAGTATAATTTTTTATCAGATGCATGTGTAATGTGAAAGGGATGCAAGTGCTATCTATCACTGTGAGTAGTTATGCATAGGGGATAAGAGTCTGATACAAAAGTTTGATTTCCTTCAACTGATAGCAAATCTGTCCCATTAGTTAACGACCCAGACAGAGGGAGCCATGCCCCTTCTAGCATTTTAGAGTTGCTATTAGAAATGGGAATTTCTGGGTCCCTAGGTTACTGGATGAAACACTGGAGGTTCATAAACATGAACCCAGTAGATTTGTGCATTGATACCCATAACACAAGAGCTAACCAGCAAAACATAAAGGAAAGGTCTTACTTTCGAGTTAGCTGATACAATGGCCAGGAAGGTATTTGCAGCACTGGGTTCTGCTCTCACACACTGCATCATTTCACAGGCCTCAGCATCCAGAGCCTTGAGATCATCCCATGTTATGTTTTTACTTCTCTTCTTCTTCCCTGTTGAGGGGTTGGTCAGCTTCAACTTGATCATCTCTGGCACAGGATTCTGCTGCGTGTCCCTCCAGCTCATGGTACGGTTTGACAGCTTTAGCTGGTACCCACAATGGACCTGTAGGGGATAGAACACAAGCATACCCTTGACCCCATATTAATAGATCAATGGGTCCATGCCAGACACTTGTATAAGGAAGCTGCCTGTATAATACCTTAGGATGTTGCAGCCTACCCTTGGGGCTTTTAAAGTGACATTCCACAGCTGTAAGAGTTAAAGGGTCATTAGAACAATTTAAGAAATTTAAAGTAAAACAAGCAAAATCCAGTTCATCCTGAAGTGCCACTCTAGGGTTCCCACTTTTCTGTTTGACAAGGAGATTTTTGAGTGTGTGATTCATCCGTTCCACAACCCCTTGAGGAGAGGAGTTGCGGGCAATTCCAAAGGAGTGGCGAACACCCCAGGGCTGTAAAAATGTAGCAACAGAATTGGATGGACAAGCAGGGCCATCATCAGTGTAAATTTTCTGTGGCTGGCCCATAGTCGCAAACTCACGGAGAAAGTGGTGATGAACATCTTTTACAGATTCACCTGTATGTGTGGTGACAACTAAAAAGCCTGAAAATAAGTCAATAGAACAATTAACAAATTTCTGCCAGCCAAAGGATGGAATGTGCCTAACATCAGTTTGCCATAATTAACAGGCTGTAAGCCCTCTACATACTAGTCCAGCAGGCACATTAGGAGAAGAAAAGTGCTGGCAGTCAGGACAAGTGCTAACAGTCATGCGTGCTCGGGACATTGCAACTAACAAGGCCACATTAGCAGTATTTATAAGGTGCAGAGAAACATCATGCATCCGCAGAAATATTCTGGTAACACATGCGCTATCTGCTATGAGATTAAAAGGTGAGTTAGAAAAAAGACGATACACCTCCACTGCAGCTCTGAGTTTGACTACTTGCGAAGAGCCAGCCTATGTGACAACATGATCCTTCCACTTGACTCCATCATGCCAAGTCACCACAGCTTTGTGAGTTTTTCCTGATCTATCTATAAACACAGTTATGGTATTAGGGATTTGGGCTGAGGTGACAAAGGAGTTACGCTTAATGGGAGAGAGTTCAAAGCCTAAAGGAGTTTGTGAGATGGTAAATGTAATGAATTTTTCCCTAAGAAATCATCAAAAGAGACAGAAAAAGCTATTAAAAGCTATTGAGTCTCGTAGTAAAGAATCAAATTCGTGCCTCTGCAAAGGAATGACAATATCAGGATCTTGCCTTAATATTTGACTGGTGCATTGTCTCCCTCTGGTAACAGCATCAAGGCACATTTCTAAACGAGTGGTTATTGTTTGCATAGAAGTATGGGGGAGGAATACCCATTCTAAAAAGAAATATCTTTGCCATCTGTGGCTACATGACCAAGAATGGCAAAAGGCTGAAAAGTATTAATAATTACAAAAACAGTCACAGGTAAATCCTCAACATAATGAGTCGCATAATAGGAGCTAATTTTGTCAGCAATTATCTCAAGGGCAAGATGTGCCTCCTTTGTAAGTGTTCGTGCAGAGAAAAGATCAGTGTCACCTTTCAGCAATTTGAACAGAGGGCTCATTTCTTCATTTGTGATGCTGAGCATAGGCCTAACCCAATTTATGGTGCCTAACAACTTTTGCAAGTCATGTAATGTTTTTATGAAGGCATCAATTTCAGGGAATGTGGGTAGATAGATTTCTCACTTATATACCATCTGAGATATTTCCAAGATGCCATTTTTTGTACTTTTTCAGGAGCTATTTTTAAGCCACAAGATTCCAGCCTTGGAATCATATGTGAAAGGATGGTGTAAAGCTCAGCTTGATGTTGTGAAGCAATTAAAATGTGATCCATACAGTGGTATATCAAAGCATTGCAAACCTTCTGTTGGATCGGTTCCAAGGCATTGGCTACAAAAAGCTGACTGGAATGAAAAAGGAAGCAATAGCAACTGGGCAATTTTTTTTAAATTTTTGAGATAAAAGAAGGTGGGGTGTTAGTTGAAACCAACATTTTAATTTTCCTTAAATAGTCTGAATCAATTACACTAACATGTGTTATGAGATCGCTCTTCGTGGTGGATGATCTACCAATTAAAAGTCCAAACAGTCCTACCAGTAAAGGTCCATAAACCCCTGTATTTAGCACATGAATAGTCAAATCTGTAATTAGGACATCGTCTGAGAGGGCTAAGTCCAAACCTGCGCTCCTGCAGGTGTTGGCAAAGAGGGAGGAGATTGAGACTCCTGGGTTTGGATTGCAAAGACCCTGTTGGTTTGAGGGGAACCATGTCCTGTGCCCCACCTCCTGTTTCCATGCTGAGGGGTGAGAGGGTTACCATCTTTATCAAATTTTGACCTACAAGCTGCACTCCAGTGATAACCTTTTTTACATTGGAGACGTGGGGAGAGAGGGATGGTGGGGCAGAAGCCATCCTTTCCCTTCCTTTGAGCAGGGACAATTTGTCTGTAAATGCCCTTCTTGTTGTCAATTAAAATAGCAGGGGCTCATTTTCTTATGTGTATTAGAGGCTTGCTGTAAGGCCACAGCTAAAACAGATGCTCTGTGCTCCTCTGTCCCCACATTCTGACAGGCTTTGATGTAGGTGCGTAAATTAGCACGCTCATTCCTGATCATTCCTTACAGAGACCAGTGCTTTCTGACAATCTGCATTAGCATTTTCAAAGGCTAGTTCTTTTCTATTTGCCAACGAATGGCTGCCTGCAACCTATCAATTAATGTAACATATGATTCCTGAGGGCCTTGCTGTATGGATGCAAAGGAAGAGTCCTTTCATCTGATCTCTGGGACTCTTTTAAGAGCTGACGCTGCACTCCGATCATGGGAGGAGGGGTGGAGCTCCTATCCCCTTTCACTTTCAGCTCGCGTCAGGAGTGGCCGCGCCCCGCCTCAGCCACCGGCAAGCAGGATGGCGGTTTGGCCACTGGCTGGGGTCCCGTACCGCCAGAAGTGGCTGATAAATGTGGACCCACATTGAAGGATCGGGGTAAAGGAAGAAGGAAGGACTCCTTGCTTGCGTATCCGAGTTGTCTTTATTGTTTCCCATGATGGGAGTGGCACAGGTGATGCAGCGCCGTGGCTCGAAGGGGAGCAGAGGCAAAAGAAAAACGGCGGCTTTTGAGGGGGGGGGCTGTCTCCTGGGAGGAGACTGCCTAACAATGAATCAAGGACTAGATAGGAGGGGTATGGGGGGATAAATGTAAACATAAAACCAATAGAGAAGGGGAAGGGAAAGATGCATACCAGTGAGTGAAGGCAAATATCATAACTGACAACAAAGCTTCTGGATAAATGGGTGTAGCAAATTATGACAGACAGGCTGCAGGGGCAGGATTTTGGAGGATAGACAGGGAACTAGCTCAGACTGCTGCAGTATTGTATGAGACATATTAGCTTGGGCCATGAGGGCAGCATATGTGCCATGTCCCAGCAGTTAATTGAGACTGCCTGCTTCTAAATTTGAAATATTATCCATAGTGTGTACAGTAGCAAGATCTTTCCATTCCTCTAGCCACACTGCATATTGTGCAGATGTTAGTATAAGTTTAAAAAGCATTCACAATCGCTAGGAGTCATAGTATACCCTTGGTTAATAGAGTCAATCAATCCCATAGTATATTGTGTTTGCAGGCCATAATCTCAGACAGCTTTATGAACTTTTATTAATTCAAATGGCAGTTGTACATCCTGAGCAGCTTTCTTAGGCTGATAATTGATAGTCATGGCTAGGAACATGGAAACATCTCCCCTTTTTAGGGCTTCTTCCCTGCTTTTCTCCATAAATGTTAGGGGTGAATGAGATTTCAGCAGTAAATCAGGTAGAGGAGTAGTGGAGGGGGGGAGATAAGGATTAGCTAACACTTGAGCTGAAGCAGGAAGCAGGAAGTGCAGCAGACAAATATTTTATGGGAGTTAAAGGATTATAAAAAGATCAGGCTTTTTCTCCGGATCAGTAGGGCCAGGATCAAAAGGATTGTCAGGCTACTGAGAATACCCATCTCCCATTTCAAGGGCACTTCTGTGTGAACATTGCTAACACTTGAAGCTGTCTCCAAATTTAAAATATCTGTGACAGGGCACTCACAAACTTGCTCAGCAGACTGCAAAGTTTTTAAAGCAGTATACACAGTTTTCTGTGTAACTAATATATCATCAATGATTGGTCACTCTTGTTTTTTCTGTATCTCTAACTCAACTCCCACCTTTTCCCACACTAGCGTTGTAGGAACCGTGGGGGGGAATACATTAGAATTACTATTCAGCCATACTGATAAAGCAGCTAACTTAAATGTCAGGGTTATAAATCCATGTTCTTTTAAAATTCTCTGCAAAATTTTAAAATAAAGCTTCTGCTTGTGGGACATGAACTGTCCTATAGTGTAAGAGCCTGAAACAATAGATGCAGGACTCCCAGGCAGTTCTTCAAAATGCTGTTTATTGTATAGAAGATTTTACAGCAGTCTCGGGTCATGGGTAACAGAGCTACGCTTACAGCTGTCAGCTACAGCTTATAGACAAGCCTGAAGCCCCTTTAGTTCTGGTTACAATGCATTATATATTTTTCTTTGCTGAGCATCTTAATACATAACAACCAATCAGCATCATATACAATACCTTTACTATTACCTATAGCCTATCATAACTACTATCATTACCATATTATGGTCATTACTATCCATTCACATGATTTAGTATGTTACAGTTTAACCTTAAAGTTCTTGTTATAAATGATCAGCGAGAAAGCCAAATTAATAAGAATAGCAAAAGATTTTATTTTCGCGACCGAAAATGCGGTCCTCGATAGCCACAGTCAAAGAGACAGCGTCAAGCCCAGGATCGGCGCTGGGTGAACCTAGATCCGACCTCTATTGCATCAGACCTCCCTCTGTTCACAAATGCCGTCTCGGGCGAGACTGTTTTATACAGTTTTTTCTGCCTGAGGCAGAGGTGCCCTGATTTCTTTTGTCACCCCGCACATGCATGAAGTTTCCTTTCACTGTACAGGGCTGGAAAATTGCTGTTTCTTGGGAGGTGATGGGCATTGATCATGTCAGAAGTCGGGTATTCAGATGTATTTTCTCGACTACTTCGGTTATCTTGATTGATGATACTAATCAAGTGCTGATCGTCCTTGGGTGTTCCCAGGTGGTTCTGGGAAAAGCCCATCTCTGCACCAGCCAAGTCCTTTTGCTTGCTAACGAGGCATTCTTTCCTGCTGCCACCAGGAGTTTCGCAATTTCTATGTGGTAATCTGTCTCTGGGCTGTCTGTGGTCTGAGGCTCGTTGGATTTGTGTTACATGTTTAACTCATTTTACAATTTTTATTCTATACATTTTCCATACAAGCATGAATTACTTTACATCACATATTACATTGTTTTTCTGTTTTCTTGCAGTGGAAAATTCTTAGACCTTTTTTCTACTTGCCACATCAGCATGTTTGTTTGCCTATAGTATCTTTCTGCTTTTTGTAAGACCTATTTCTGCTTGGTAAAAACATCTTTTTTGTTTGTGGTCAACATATCCTTTACTCTAGTCATAAAACCCCTTTCCAACTCAACCTTTGCTTTCTTAGTTGTCCAGTAACAACTGGCCCAGCAATTGTCAATTTAGACATCTATTGTTCTTCTATATCAAAACTTGCTTCCATCTCTATTCCGTTCTCAGGTTCTACATTCAGAGAGCTTCCTTCCAAGCATATATATCTGTGAAACTTTCTTGTCAAACTTTTATCTTTTCCAACACCATAGCTCTGCATTTGGAGTATCACCTGTCCAGCGGGTAGAGATGAGGGTCGGGGATCCCCTGCCACACAGCTCATTTCAAACGCGGCATCACTACCAGAGATTCACTCTTTAAGTCCCTTCACTGTTTGTGTCCCTTCATTATTTGTGTCCCTTGTTCATGTGCCATTTTGTAGCGATTGAGAATAATGGACCACTACTTTGTCATCTAGCAGGATCGTCTTTATTAAACACACATGAGTATTTATATGTTTCATCTGTGTATAGGTTTTAGGATCAACTACACAGCCAGCCAGTAGGAGAGAGAGCAACAACACAAAAACAAGAAGAGTAGAGCTGATGTTTCTAGCTCTTATTCATCCCACACATATTTACAGCCCAGTTTTCTGGGTTGTATGTCAAAGCACAGGTATTTATGATTGGACTTGATCCTTTGGTATGCACTTTCCTATGGGAGAAGAGTTGTTAGTCAAGGTCAGGATAGTCTGAGCAGGCTGCTGTTTCTACAGGCTGGGCAAGGCAAGCCCAGGAAATGGCAGGAAAAAAGGGATATTGAATTCAAGCTGGGTGAAGGCTGAGCAAGATAATGCAAGGGAAGGGTGCAAGGGCAAGGTAAGTCAAGTGGTATCTTTTCAATGTTATCTTTAGTGTTGTCCGGGAACTGGTTAGAATGTGAATAGAATGCAGTTCCCGGCCGGAGCAGTCACCAGCATAGGGTTTGATTTCTCCTAATATTTTATATATACTTATTTCTAACTTTACAGCATGAATTAATCTACCACATATATAACAGGCACCATCTGTAGTAATTGAGAATAATGGACCACCATTTTGTCATCCAGCAGGATCATTTTTATTAAACACACGAGTATTCATATGTTTCTTCTGTGTACAAGTTTTAGGACCAACTAAACAACCAGCTAGTAGGGGAGAGACAGCAACCACACAAAAACAAGAAATGTAGAGCCAATGTTTCTAGCTCTTACCATTCATCCCACACACATTCACAGCCCAGTTTTCTGGGTTGTACATCTAAGTACAGGTATTTATGGCTGGACTTGATCCTCTGGTATGTGCTTTCCCATGGGAAAAGAACTCTTAATCAAGGTCAGGATGGCCCAAGCAGGCTGCTGCTTCTACAGTTGCCCTTTATGGAAGAAAGCACCTGAAATGTATGGAGCTCTGTCTAGTGGAGGATGATGAGCAGTCAAGAGTTTATGGGTTAGGATTAAAAGGCAGACTAGCAAGGGTGATGCTGTTGTGGGTGTTTGTTACAGACCACCTGATCAGGAGGAAGAAGTGGATGAGGCCTTTTGACAGCTTGAAGCAGCCTCAGTCACAGGCCCTGGTTCTTGCAGGGGATTTCAACCACCCTGACATCTGCTGGAAGACCAACACTGCAAGGCACAAGCAGTCCAGGAGGTTCTTGGAAAGCACTGACAATGACTTTCTGATACAGGTGGTAGAGGAGCCAACAAGGAAAGATTTGCTGTTGGACCTTATGCTAACAAACAAGGAAGGTCTGTTGGGAGATGTAAAGGTTGGGGGCAGCCTTGGCTACGGTGACCATGAGATCATGGAATTCAATATCCTGTGAGGAGGAAGCAGGACAATGAGTAAGATTGCAACCCTGGACTTCAGGAGAACTAACTTTGGCCTCTTCAGGACCTTCTTAGAAGAATCCCATGGAAATGTGTCCTAGAGGGAATAGGAGTCCAAGAGAGTTGCTCAATATTCAAGGATCACTTCATCCAGGCTTAAGAACAGCGCATCCTCATGGGCAAGAAAGTGAGCAAAAGGGGCAGGAGACTTTCATGGATGAACAAGGAACTCCTGTCAAAACTCAGACATAAGCAGGAGACCCATGTGAGGTGGAAGCAGGGACAGGCCACCTGGGATGAATATAGGAATATTGTCAGAGTATGCAGAAATGCAAAGGGGAAGGTCAAAGCCCATTTGTAATTAAATCTGGCTACGGATGTCAAGGATAGCATGAAGGGCTTCTTCAAATGCATCAATAACAAAAGGAATACTAGGGAACACGTGGGCCTGAAACTGAATGGAACAGGGACCTTTGCAACACAGGTTACAGAGAAGGCAGTTACCGAACACCTTCTTTGCTTCAGTCTTCACTGCTAAGGCCATCACTCAGGAATCCCCGATCCCAGGCTAGCAATAAGACGAGAGGCAACCGGCAGAAACTGGAACACAGGAAGTTCTACCTGAGCACAAAGAAGAACTTCTTTACTGTGTGAGTGACTGAGCACTGGAACAGATTGCCCAGAAAGGTTGTGGAGTCTCCCTCGCTGGAAGTGTTCAAGCACTGTCTGGATGCAATTCTGTGCAATGTGCTCTAGGATAACCTTGCTTGAGCAGAGAGGTTGGACAAGATGACCCACTGTGTTCCCCAAACCAGAACACCTTCCAACCATTCTGTGATTCTGTGACCTCCAGTAGTCCCTTTGAACCTTACTGTCTTGGTTTGAACAACAGGTGTCTGCAAGGAAGGCGGGAACCTCCCTTGGAATGGAGAATATGACTGCCTTCCCTCCAAATTATTATAACTTTGAAATTCAGGGGCTTTTAGGCAAAAATATGAGAAAAGGAATAACAATTCTTTACTAGTGTGTGTATGTATATGTATTGATTTGGCACGGCCTGTTTTTTTTGGTAGTGGCAGAGGGAAGGCCACAGAAGTAGCTTCTCTGAGAAGCTGTTAGAAGCTTTCACCATGTCCGACAGAGCCAATCTCTGATGGGTCTGAAGATGGGCATGCTGCTGGCCCAAGTAGAGAGGTTGGTAACGCCTCTGTGATGACATATTTTAAGAAGAAAATTGAAACAGCGCAAGTGCAGTTTTTCCCCAGGGGTGGGGAGGCACTGTGGCCGCTGCCATACCAGTGCAGCCCACAGCAAGCCTTGCCTGCCTGGCTGCCCCTATCCCGCCACGCCGAGAGCAGAAGAGCAGGAGCGGTGGCAGCAGCTTCACCTTCCCAGCACCCTGCATGAAGAAAGGCATTAAATAGCGTCAACACCACTGCAACCACCACTGCCCTCTTGGTGGCGGTGGGGCAGCATGGCCAATAGCAGAAACATGGCGAGCAATTCCCTGATGTGGAACCTAGACGAAATCAACCTCTTGGCACTGCAGGATGCTTCAAGAATCTTTGAATTGGTAAAACTTGTTGGCAATGGTACCTACGGGCAGCAGTTTTTCTTCTAGATAGAGGAGGAAGTGAGGACATGTAAGAGAGAACAACATGGTGGCACCAAGGTTAGTGGAGAAGGAGGGGGAGGAGGTACTTCAAATGTCAGAGCCGAAATTCCTCTACAGGCTGTGGTGAGGTGTGACGGTGGTCACAAGGGTTCTTGATTGAGGGAAGAGACGAGAACGTTGACTCCATGATTAGAAGGCTTGATTTATTATTCTATGATATATACATATACTATAACTATACTAAAAGAAAAAGGAGAGATTTCCAGAAGCTGCTAAGCTAAGAAAGAAAAGTAATGATAACACACGAGCTGGCCTTGACAGACTGTGAGAGCTAGCTCTGCTGTGACTGGTCACTGAACCAAAACATCCACACCAGACCAATCACGGATCACCCTGTTGCATTCCACAGCAGCAGATAATTATTGTTTACCTTTTGTTTCTGGGGCCTCAGCTTCCCAGAAGGAAAAATCCTAAAGAAAGGATTTTTTCACAGAGATGTCTGCGACAGTGAGGACCATGATGAAACAAACTGTTCCCCTGTAATCCATGAAGACCATGGGGGACGAAGATATCCACTCACAGCCTATGGGAAAAGTGCTCATGCCAGAGCGGGTGGATGCCAGAGGAAGCTGTGATCCAGTGGGAGACCCAAATGGAGACAGGGCCCCTGCTTCCAGAGATAGAGAGAGCCCTTGCTTCCAAACGAGAGCAGCCTATCCTTAAAAGACTGCACCCTGTGAACGAGTGACCCATGCCACAACAGTTTTGGGATGACTCTTTGCCCATGGGAGAGACCCCACAGTATAGCAAGAAAAAAAGACTCCTTTCCCTGAGAGAACAGGAAAAGATTTCGAGTGATAAACTGACCAAAACCCCCATGCCCTGTCCCCCTGAGCAGCCACTGGGAAAGAGGGAGGGACTGGGGGAAGAAAAAGTGTTTTAAAGGCTTATTTTACTTCTCATTATCCTCCTCTGACTCTGTTAATAATATATTTACTTTATACCTTTAAATTTGAACCTGTTTTGCCCTTAGAGTATTTTCTCCCAGTCCTTACCTCAACTCATGAGACTTTAGTGGGTACCTGGCATTTGGCCAGTGTCAAACCACAACAGTAGACATAATCTTCTGATGCAAGTCCTTAACTCATGAGCCCTTTGTTAATTTTTTTTCCCTCTCCTCCGCCCAACTGCAGCAGGAGAGGGTAAGAAAATGACTCTTGTGGGTGCCTGGCATTTGGCCAGTGTCAAACCACGATATTATAACAAGGCAGCAAACAACAGTGGTAATAACAACAAATAAGAACAGAAAACCCAAAAACCAGTCTCTTCCCACTCTTTAAGCACTTTCCCTTTTGTTGTAGTTATGGTCTCAGCCAGCAGGGGTGCTGACTCCCCCTCGGCTGCAGGGGGCACTGTGGCACAGCTCAGTCCATGTGGACGATGGCAGACGCAGCTGGCAGGAAGGGATAGAGAAGGAGTTTCCTTTACAAACCCCCAGAGGGAGCCGATCCCAGTGCCCCCTCTGGATAGCAAAAGGAGCTTTAGCAGGAACCTCAGGAGAAGCAAGCTGAAATGGCAGGATTTCCCAGCAGGCAGAGGGTGAAAAGCTACAGTGTAGCACAAACCCGGAGCAAACGGCAAAGGTACAGCGGGGGTCGGGCAGCAGCAGCCCAGCTCTCGAACACAGCAGGGAAAGGGTCCCCCGGGATGTCTCACCAATGCTGGCTGGACGCTGGGTCCAGGCTGTACGGAGGAGCGTGGCCCCCGGTGGAAAGCTGGGTTTTCCCAGGTCGTGTCAGGGCACACACTGGCTCTGAGCTTTCAGAGAGCGGAGCAGCAAAAGAAGCCAAGCGGGCAAGCTCAGTCACATTGCCAAAGCAAAAAAAAAACCAAAACGCAAAACAAACAAAAAAACCCCAAAAAAGCAGGCAAAACCCACAGAAACAGCAGGATTCCTGGTCAGAGATAACGTCCACATGTATCCAGTCAAACTGCCCACACCAGAAGAGAGGGGCTGCCTCTCGCCTCACCC
>NW_005054823.1:59596-65423 GCF_000277835.1 Geospiza fortis
TGTCTACACAGACTGTCACAGAGGAGACAGGAACCAAAAGCTCCATCAGCATCTGCACACAAACCGTCACCAAAACAGAAAAACCTGAACCAGTAGCAGTTGCCCCCATTCGGAAGAAGAAATCAAAGAGCAAATCTGTCCGCATAGTGGTATGCTACTACTGACACTGCCAATGCATTTTTCTCCATTCCTTTGGCAGCAGAATGCAAGCCTCAGTTTGCCTTCACCTGGAAGAGTGTGGAGTACACCTGGAACCGACTGCCCCAGGGGTGGAAGCACAGTCCTACCATCTGCCATGGACTGATTCAAATGGCACTAAAAAAGGCTGAAGCTCCAGAACATCTGCAATACATCGATGATATCATTGTGTGGGAGAAAATGGCAGCAGAAGTATCTGAGAAAGGAGAGAAAATCATCCAGATTCTCCTGGAAGCCGGTTTTGCCATCAAGAAGAGCAAAATCAAAGGACCTGCCTGAGAAATCCAATTCCTGGGAGTAAAGTGGCAAGATGGACGGCGTCATATTCCCACTGAGGTCATAAATAAGATCACAGTAGTGTCTCCACCAACCAACAAGAAGGAAACACAAGCTTTCTTAGGTGCCATAGGCTTTTGGAGAATGCATATTCCTGATACAGCCAAATTGTAAGCCCTCTCTACCTGGTTACCCACGAAAAGAACAATTTCCAGTGGGGCCCTGAACAGCAGCAATTCTTTGTCCGGGTCAAGCAGGAGATTGCTCATGCAGGAGCCCTTGACCCGGTCAGGACAGGACCAGAAGTGAAGAACATACTCTACTCTGCAGCCGGGAACCATTGTCTGTCCTGGAGCCTTTGGCAAAAGGTGCCTGGGAAGACTCGAGGCCAACCAATGGGATTCTGGAGTCAAAGCTACAGAGGGTCTGAAGCCAATTACACTCCCACAGAGAAGGAAATCTTGACAGCCTATGAAGGAGTTCAAGACGCCTCAGAGGTAATAGGCACTGAAGCACAACTCCTCCCGGCACTCCGACTACTAGTGCTGGGGTGGATGTTCAAAGCAAAGGCTCCCTCTACCCACCATGCCACCAATGCCATATGGAGCAAGTGGATTGTTCTCATCACACAGCGCACCCGTATTGGAAAACTAAATTGCCCTGGGATCTTAGAGATAATTACAAATTGGCCCAAAGATGAAAACTTCAGTCTCACTGACAAAGAAGGACAAGAACAAATGACGTGCTAAAAAAGCTCCATCGTACAACCACGAGCAGAAGAAACATGCTATGTTCTTTTCACTGACAGTTCTAGTCACATCGTAGGGATGAAATGAAAGTGGAAAGCAACCATATGGAGCCCCACACAACACGTCACAGAAGCTACTAAAAGAGAATATGGATCAAGCCAACTTGCCGAACTCAAAGCCGTTCAACTGGCCCTGGACGTTGCTGAAAGAGAGAAGTGGCCAAAACTCCACTTCTGCACTGATTCATAGGTAGTAGCCAATGCTCTGAGGGAATGGCTAGAAAAGTGGAAAAAAGCTAATTGGCGGCATAAGAGAAAACCAATCTGGGCTGCTGAAGAATGGAAAGACATCGCTGCCTGGGTAGAGAAGCTACCTGTGAAAGTTCGCCATATAGGTACCCATGTCCCAAGAGTAGAGACAATGAGGAGCACCAAAACAATGAGTAGGTAGATCAGGCTGCAAAGATAGAGGTGCCACAGATAGACTTCAAGTGACAACACGAGAGAGTTGTTCCTTGCTCGATGGGCCCATTATGCCTCAGGTCATCAAAGCAAAAATGCAACCTATAAGCAGGCATGAGACTGAGGGGTGAATTTAACCATGGACAGTACCTCTCAAATTATCTATGACTGTGAAATGTATGCTGCGATCAAACAAGCCAAGCAGATGAAACCTCTGTGGTATAGTAGGCGGTAGTCCAAATATAAGTATAGAGAGACCTGGCAGATTGATTACATCACACTACCCCAGACCCGTCAAGGCAAGTACTACGTGCTCACAATGGTAGAAGCCACCACAGGATGGTTGGAGACCTACCCTGTGCCTCATGCTACTGCCTGTAACACCATTCTAGGTCTTCAAAAGCAAGTCATTTGAAAGCATGGTGCTCTCCAAAATAATTGAATCTACCAACGGGACTCATTTCAAGAACAGCCTTATCAATACCTGGGCTAGGGAACATGGCATTGAGTGAGTGTACCATATCCTTTATCATGCACCAACTGCAGGAAAAATAGAGAAGTGCAATGGACTGTTAAAAAACACCTTGAAAGCACTAAGTAGGAAATCTTTCAAAAACTGGGAGCAGCATTTAGCAAAGGCTACCTGGTTAGTTAACACTCGAAGCTCTACCATCCGAGCTGGCTCTGCCCAATCTGAGCATCTGCATACAATAGATGGAGACAAAGTCCTAGTAGTACATGTCAGAAGACTGGTAAGAAAGACTGTTTAGATTAATTCTGCCTTGAATACAGATAAACCCATCTGTGGTGTTGTCTTTGCTCAGGGACCAAGTTGTACATGGTGGGTAATGCAGAGAGATGGAACAACTTGTTGTGTAGTGCAGGGAGATTTGATTTTGGGTGAGAACCATGTGTAAATACCACTGTTTACTGAATGTCACTGCCACTATCTGTATAGTACTGTATATATATATATGTATGTATAAATATGTGTGTGTAGAGTTAGAATATATTTGTTTGGGCATCAAGCAGATGATATGGGATAAGGGGTGAAATGTCCTAGGGTGGCTTTATGATGCTGTGTATCCCCTATTGTCTGCTTTTTGCCAGATATGAGCCCTGTGCCTTTGAGATCAAAGTCAGGGACAAACCGTGGAATTCTTTCCAGGCATAGTTTGTGTGCAGAGCTGACTTCCTCCCCTGGGTTCTCTCTCAGCTGTGTTTTAGCACAGAGAGGGAGAGTTTTTTTTTCCTTTGCTTTTTAAGCTAGCTTCTCATTCATTAGCTAAGCCAAGAAGTTTTTCCTGGGTCTGTGGCTTCTTCTTCTGTAACTGTTCAGCTTTTCTCTGATCCGAGACACTAAAACATTGCCCGGACCCCCCCTCCATGGCCCAGAGGCCAGCTCTAAACTTGGAAAAACTGAGCCACACCTACAGAAAGACTCTGAATCTACCATATTTTCTTTGCAGTGAGAGGTTTTATTATTTAACATTATTCATTTTCTATGTGCCTGTGTACACCCTGCTTGTTAAATAAACAAAATTTTTTCACTTTCTCCAAGGGAAATTTGTTTTTAACCTGTGGGAATCAGTGGAGGAGGAGCTGCCGGAATCTGCCTTCTTTAGGAGGAGACACCCTTTCAGAACATTTCCTCTTCAATTTGTCTCAAACCAGGACAAATGTTTATAATCTGATGAGGGGATGACAGGTCCTGTTGAAACCACATGGGAAGCAAAATTTTTCTCTATGTTCAGTTTGAATTAACCTTGCTGTAACTTGTGACCATTTTCTCTTGTCCTTTTGCTGTGTACCTTTGAGAAGGATCTGGTTCCATCTTCTCTGTAACTCCTCTTTAGGTAGTGGGAGATATCTTGTGAAATATCTTACTGCATTCTCCAGGTGTGGAGGGTTGACCCCAGCCAGCAGCCAAGTGTAAGGAAACAGCAACGTCTGACACTGGAGAAAATTCCTGGGAAGCACGAGAGAAAGTAGGTCACACACTATCTGAGAACAGGAAAGGTGTCCTGTTTCTTCGAAGCCTGCAAACCTTGAGGAAACTAACAAACTGTCAGGCCAACGGATTTATTACAGGCCTGCAACCAGGTTGCATGCGAAGGACCAAACAGAGATTCTCACACTAACTGTATAAGTACTGTCTTAATTCTGCCATAAACAGATTCATTTTGCTCTCAGCTTGTGAGTCTTGCATTCATACGCCAACATCCAAATACCACACAGCTGTTCACTCAGTCCCCCACAGCAGGATGGGGCAGAAAAGCAGAAGGGAAAAAGCAAGAAAACCTATGGGTTGAGATAAAGATGGTTTCATAGGTAAAGCAAAAGCTGCATGTGCAAGCAAAGAAAGAATTTATTCCCCAGGCTACTCGCTGCAGGGGAAAAGTGTGAAAAAGAGACAGCCTTGATGCTGTACGAGTGCATTTTAGCAATAGCCAAAACATTGGCATGTTATAAACACTCTTCTAATCACAAATGCAAAGCATAACACCATACAGTCTGCTATGAAGAACATCGTCTAAACAGCTAACAAGCTGTTACTAGTACAATCTGTCATTTGCTTCCAGTTTCTGATCAGTTTATATTATCCTTGAATTTGCTTATCTGAAAACTTATTTTACATGCTCTATTGTTTTATTCTTTTCTCTTACCTACATTAGACTCATAAATGGCTCATTCAGCATAGCTCTGTAACTGTGATATGTTTTACATCTCTTATTTTTTCTGTAAATTATGGTAGAACAGTTCTTTAAAAAGTTAATGATAGTTTGTCAGCTTTGGCTGCAGGATTATTTTGCATGGGCTAAGCATCACAGTATTTAAGTGGATGATTTTAAAAACTCATTGTTCTAATATTTCTCTTCACAGAATCACAGAATGATTGGGGTTGGAAGGGACCTCTGAAGATCATCTAGTTCAACCCTCCCATGAAAACACGTTCACCTAGTACAGGTTGCACAGGATCATGTTCTTGGTGGGTTTGGAATATCTCCAGAGGAGACTCCACAACCTCTCTGGGCAGCTTGTTCTTGTACTCTGTCACCCTTTAAAGTAAAGAAGTTTTTCCTCATATTCAGATGGAACTTCCTGTGTTTCACTTTGTGTCCGTTGCCCCTTATCCTGTTGCTGGGAATGACTGAAAAGAGTCTGGCCCCATCCTCTTTACAACTGCCCTTAAGATATTTGTATTCATTGATAAGATACCCTCTCAGTCTTCTCTTCTCCAGGCAAAAAAGGCCCAACTCTCTCAGCCTTTCCTCATAAGTGAGGTGCTCCAGTCTGTCTTGTCCTGAGGAGCCCAGAACTGGATACAGTGATCCAGGTGAGGCCTCACCAGGGCTAAGTAGAGGGGCAGGGTCACCTCCCTCTACCTGCTGGAAATGCTCTTCCTAATGCACTCCAGGATACCATTGGCCTTCTTGGCCACAAGGGCACATTGCTGGCTTATGGTAACTTGTCTACCAGGACTCTTGGGTCCTTCTCCACAGAGCTACTTTCCAGCAGGTTACCCCCAGCCTGTGCTGGTGTTATTCCTTCCCAGGTGCAGGACCCTGCACTTGCCTTTGTTGAATTTCAAAAGGTTCCTCTCCTCCCAACTCTCCAGCCTGTCCAGGTTTCACTGAACGGTAGCACAGCCTTCTGGTGTTTCAATCACTCCTCCCAGTTTTGTATCATCAGAAAGCATGCTGAGAGCATACTCTATACCTTCATTCAGGTAATTGATGAACAATTTGAACAAGACTGGACCCAGTACTGACCCCTGGGGAACACCACTAGTTACAGGCCTCCAACTAGGCTCTGAACCACTGATCATGACCCTCTGAGCTCTGCCATTCAGCCAGTTCACAATCCACCTCACTGTTGACTCATCCAGCCCACACTTCCTGAGCTTACCAATGAGGATGTTATCAGAGACAGTGTCAAGTCTTGCTGAAGTCAAGGAAACCTGCTCTCCCCTCATCTACTCAGCCAGTCATTCCATAAAAGAAAGCTATCAGATTGGTCACACATGATTTTCCCTTGGTGAATTCATGTTGACTACTCCTGATAACCTTCCTTTCCTCCACATGCTTAGAGTTGACATTCAGGATGAGCTGTTTCATCACTGTTGAAGATTGCATGCAAGAT
>NW_005054824.1:0-315 GCF_000277835.1 Geospiza fortis
TGGTTTTGCATCATCATCCACTGGGCGAATTAATTTGGTTTTTTGTTTCCTTCTCTGGACAGGGGCAATTACTATTGGCTTAGGTTCTCAGTCTAGTCTAGCTGCAGCCTGAGTGACCGGGGTGTCTGCTGATTCATCCTCCCGACCCTCTGGCTGTATCTGCTGCTCTACAGTATCTAGCAGTGTGTTACAGTGTGAAGCAATGTCCTGTCTTAGCTTTCCCACTTCCTCCCAGGTGTAGTAATACCTTCCCCTTTCCCCTCTCCCTGCCTCCTGCTGAGAGCTGTCCATCAATCTCAGAAGGTCAGCAAGGCC
>NW_005054824.1:405-4558 GCF_000277835.1 Geospiza fortis
CCCCCTAGCCGGATCCGTCTCCTTTTCCTCTTTGCCTCGCCTAAAGCTTCTCCATCAGAGGTCAAGCCTGAGTTCCTGGTGCCTGGACTTGTTCCAAGAGCCTAGCTGCAACATACAACTAACCAAAGGTATCTCTGAGGTGAAACACCACAGCTGCTGCCTTTGGTCAAGCAGTGAGGGCCAGACAAGCCCAGGCACGTTCCACCTGGTAATATTGGGATTTTATTCCTATAGCAGTGTGTGGTAAGCATTAGCCAGGGCCCAGCTTATTGCAATGAGCTGCTTCTTGTTACTTTAACATCACACATATAAAATCCATTTTAATATTTGTGAAAAGCCAATATTATAATATGTATCTATAACATAAAGTAACTTTATTATAAAGATATAGTTTTTATTTCTGTTGTTAATTAAGCTTAGACATAGTAGTGAAATAGCTGATATAAGTATGCTTGTGTTAAAATGCCTGCTTGGATGGGATAACATCCAATGAACATGTGATGAGGACACCTGCTACAGGTATGCCAACTATCGGCACTCACCGTCTGAAGACAGTGTGGGCTGGGGCCAAAACTGAAGGTGATGATAAAAAAAAAGGACTAAAACCACAGCCAAGAAATGCACATGCTATAAAAAGGTGGATATGAGGAGGAGCCATGCTAAACAGTTCTTGGAGCACGTAAACTAGTTTGGGGAAAAAGTTTACTATGCATAATTGTTTATGAATATGTAACAGGATGATGCAATAGAAATGATGTGAAGGGTGTTTCCAAAATAGCAGGTGTGCTCTTGGCTGAGTGCTGAGACGCACCAACCGTAACATCTTTTGCTCTATGGTCTTTGTGTCCTATTGTCCTTTATAAAACTTTTTAACTTTTCACAGGAGAGTGAGCATCTTTTTCCCAATGCCTAGGTGCCAGAGAGCCATTATTAAATCAAGCAGCATAGTGACAACTGATTGCTGTACCCCAATACAAAGTGTTTCAAACCAGAATGTAATTTTTTTGTTTTACTTTCTCCTGCCCCTTAAAGATAGGCACCAAATTTTGTCCCGGTTTAGAGACGAGTTTAGGAGAAAACTCTCTGGAATGAGTGTTTCCTCTAAAGAAAAGGGCTTCAGCAATCCCTTTCTGCCAATGAGAAAATGAATACCAGTGGGTCAGAGTGAAAAAATCCCAACTGTTTATTGACAAAGTGCCCACATGGCAAGGGGAAAAAGAAAGAATAAATGCTAGATATTTAACCGTCAGAACATTACTTCCCACCCTGCCCCCTCCCCTATCCCTCAGCAGAACAAAATAAACAAAGAAAAAGCCCAAAATGCAGGGGAAGAAACAATCCGGCTGGCCACGTGGCAAAGGGGAACAACATGGCGCCGGCTTTTTGTCTCAGGGAAGGGAAAAACAGTTGGGAACATGTTGAACCTCTGGCATTGGTCTCCTCCTCAGAGCAGATGAAGGTGGTGGATTTTGGTGTCCTTTCTCTTGTTGATTCAGCTTTTCCCATGGTCTGGGGCTGGGCGGAGCGGCTCCCACGGATCCTGGCCGACCGTCTCCCTATCGATTGTCTGATCTCGGACCAAAAGCAAGCCGAACAGTTCAAGAAAAACCAAAAGCCGCTGAAAGATTGCTGCTGTAGTCTCGTCAAGGCCAGGAAAATGGGAAAAAGAAACTTCTTGCCTAAGCTAACAAAAAACCCAAGCTAGCTAAGCAACAGAGTAATGCCTATCCATAGAGCACCAAGCATGCCTAGGCGTGAGGCTTTGAACAAAGCTGCTGCAAGAACACCCCCAGGGCTCCCGCCCCTCCCCCAAACCCACCTTAAAGTTACAGCAACCATTTCTGGGCATAAAGCAGACAATCAGAAATAGAGTATCATTGTAAAATCACCCCAAGACAGTCTCAGGTACCAATAATTGTACTTTTCTATCCGTAAATACAATTTGAGCCTCCTATTTACTTAATAGATCTCTTCCCAAAAGAGGAATTGAAAGGAATAAGAAGGAGGTGTCTTTACAAACAAACTGTGGGCCTGATGGTAGATAAGGCCAGAAAGGGAGAGGTGAAAGAAGCAATGGGGGGAACCATAAATTCCATAGGAATTCCACTAATTCACAGACTTACTCAAGACTATGCTACATCTCTGGATTTAGAGAAAAAGATCAGAGACACAGGGAAAAAGAAAAACAGGGAGGGTAGACATTAGAAGGGGGTATTAGGTGTTTTAGGAAGTCTGTATCTCTCAAGTACCTCAGCCAATGGGGAAAGAGAGAGGGAAATGTGGCCGGGAAATTAGGATAAAAAAGAGGCTGCATCCTCTAAAAATTTTGAGAGACTCCATGGGGAATGCCCCACGACTTCTCCCTTTATTCAAATAAAGTTACAGGACTCCTCTGTCTCCTTTTTGGACATAAATCTCTGGTGTTTGTGAATTTTCCTGACATTCTTAGCACCAAATTTGATATTAATACATTAATCTGGGACAAGATAGATACATATATATACCTACATACATATGAATTTTAAAATCCACATCAGGTAAATTACAAAGATGCTTTTACTGAAATATCATTATTCATTAACAGTAGTATTATAGAGTTTAGAATAAAATTCACATATTCATTTACTGGAGTTAACATACTTAAAATATTTAAAATTTTCTTAAATGCTTTTAAACATTATACATAGAAAACTGATATAAATCTAAACAAAAATTACTCATTTTGTAAATAACAAAAAACATTTTAATGCTCTAAAAACTGAGAACTATATTATTCTATTGACTATTACATTTTCATTTTTTAACTTCCTCTTAGTCTTATGCTTTATGGTGGACTCTACTTAATTCATATTGACAACATATGTGCACAGTTGTAAGAGCGAGCACGTGATCAAAACAGGTGCTGGAGAGGATATTGCATGTGAAACTAAAAGATGGAGAGTGATGCACCTCTCTAACTACCTAATAGACTATTATGACTTTCCTGGGAGATTTTTCAACATTCCCAGCTATTTATTTAATATGGAGGTGGGAAAAGGTAGGGCAGCTGTGGGAATTTTGAAATATTTTACAAATCCACAATTGTAGCAAGGCGACCCCTGTAGCAGGGAGAAATCATGAGGAGGACTCCATGAATATTAGAAGGCTAATTAATTACTTTATTATACTATATAATTCTATACTATATTACACTATATTACATTACATCTAAACTGAATCTGCCAAGCACTCAACTGCACACAATCTCGTGACTGTCAGCTGACAGTCCCCCTACACACACACCTGGATTCAATTGGTCAGTGAATCAAAACACTCGCACCAGAATCCAATTATCAATTCCCTTCAGGTAAACAATCTTCCACAATGCATTCCACTTGTGAACAACACAGGCGTAGCAAATGAGATCAGAATTGTTTTGATCATTCTTTTCTCTACTTCTCTCAGGTTTAGAGAATGTGAATCCCACAATCCACAAAAACTAGAACTTAATATTTCCATCCAATTGTGTGCTATCACTCTGGGAGCTACTAAAGGCTATGTTAAGGACAGGCTTTCTAGTACTGGAATTGAAGGAAAACTGGTCTGGGTTTGTGAAAAAGGATGGTAGCGAAAAGCATTGGTTGAATAAAGGTTGCAACAACAGGATAGAAAATGCAATATATCGATGCCTTGAAATGATAGAATATTAGGTTCTTACAAGCAAGGGAAGTATGCTACTGTTTTTATCTGCTGTAAACATCTTTTATTTCTTCTGCATATAACAGAAGTATTCAAGTATTTTCAGGATTACCGGAATAAAAAAGTTACTAGTGTCTAGTATATTTTTATCCCCCACATTTTAATTGCCATCTAAAGGTGGAGAAGATACTTCTCCCCTTGTGTAAATTATTATATTCCCCCCCTTTACCTATGAACCAAAGGCATCTCTTCTAGGAAGAGAATGCAGGGATAAAATAAAAATGTGCATTTATCGACTAAAACCAAAGGTAGCAAAAGCAAATAAAACAGGCATGATCGGGAGCTGCACCCCAGGAATTCCTGGCTCCTCCAACCGCTCATTCCCATCGTGCAGCGGCGCAGGGAAAAAGTGAAGCGGCAGCGACAGAGGCAGTCCGCCCTATTTCTACCTCACCACGCCCGCAAAGACAAACCA